>NC_012871.2:17172734-17476693 GCF_000003195.3 Sorghum bicolor
GTCAATAGATCTTCGACTAATTTCAATTCCCCTTTGATGCACCATGAAACCAAGAAATTGTCCTGCCGATACACCAAATGCACACTTATTGGGATTCATCTTCAATCCATGCTTCCTCGTGCACTCTAACACTTTTTGTAAGTCGGCAAGATGTTTTGAGAAATTCCCAGATTTAACCACCACATCATCAATATAGATTTCTACCAGCTTGCCGATGAACTCATGAAATATAAAATTCATGGCCCTTTGATAAGTAGCACCAGCATTCTTCAACCCAAAGGTCATGACTATCCATTCAAATAACCCAACATGACCAGGACACCTGAATGCGGTTTTTGGAATATCTTCCTCTGCCATGAATATTTGATTGTATCCCACATTACCATCCATAAAGCTAATGATCCGATGACCAGCCGCTGCGTCAACCAGCAGATCGGCAACAGGCATTGGGTATCCATCCATCGGCGTAGCTTTATTGAGATTCCTGAAATCAATGCACACCCGAAGCTTCCCGTTTTTCTTGTAAACCGGAACGACATTGGAAATCCACTCGGCATACCGACACTGCCGAATAAACTTAGCTTCAATGAGTTTGGTGATTTCGGCCTTGATATCAGGTAAAATGTTAGGATTACATCGGCGAGCTGGTTGCTGATGTGGCCGAAATCCAGACTTGATGGGTAACCGATGTTCAACAATTGATCGGTCTAAACCAGGCATCTCGGTATAATCCCAAGCAAAGCAATCTTTATATTCCTTTAACAAATTAGTTAATTGTTGCTTACACTAAGGATCTAAATTAGCACTAATAAAAGTAGGTCTAGGCTTATCACCACTACCTATATCTACTTCTACCAAATCATCAGCCGATGTGAAGCCCTGGCCTAATTTTCCATCATCGGCGAATCTATCCATTAAAAACCGTCGTCAGAACCGACTGCTTGGATCGGTGGAATTTCGTAATCGGCAACCTTGAGAAAATCTTTCTCCCAAACTTCTCCTGAAATGCACCTAGTCCTCTCATAGGTGTCTGCTTCTGCCGATGCAATAACATAAGAAGAATCCCCTGGGACAATCTCAATTTTGTCACCTACCCACTGAACCAAGCATTGGTGCATTGTAGATGGGATGCAACAATTGGCATGAATCCAATCTCTTCCCAACAATAAGTTGTAAGACCCCTTTCCACTGATCACGAAGAAAGTTGTCGGCAAGGTTTTGCTGCCGATAGTCAGGTCTACACATATTGCCCCTTTGACCGGAGACACGTTTCCTTCAAAATCCTTGAGCATCATATCGGTCTTGGTTAAATCCTGATCCCCTTTCCCAAGCTTCCGATATACTGTATACGGCATAATATTAATAGCAGCTCCACCATCAACTAGGATCTTGGTCATTGGCTGCCCATCAACCCTTCCTTTGACGAACAGAGCTTTGAGATGCTGTCTTTCATCATCGGCAGGTTTCTCAAAGATAGCTGTCATAGGATCCAGAGCCAGCTGAGCTATCTGATCGGAAAACTCTAACTCATCATCACTGGATGGTGCAAGAAACTCCATCGGCAACATAAAGACCATATTGACTCCTGCCGATGGACCTTCCCTCTTAGTGTCTGATGGCTGCTGACTTCCAGAGTTCTCGCCTTTGCTTAGCCCCTCTTGCCTTTCGCGTTGCAATCTCCTTTTCTGTGTTTTAGTTAACCCTTCAGGACACCATGGAGGGAGTGGCTTTTGCCTTGCCGCCGAGCGTCGGTTCTCCCTTGACTCCATACGATGCGTGTTAGCATCCCTGCAAAATAGGAATTCATCGGGAACTCGCGCATTAGCCATCTCCTCGAGTTCTTCCTGGTTCCTGGGAAAATATTGGACACGATCACCAAGCCTATCGTACACGCTAAGCCTGCCCCCAGCCGATCATGAACTGACGCCCTTCCTCTGATTGGCCCATTAAATCGCCGATCATCATCATGATAACGTCGATCGGTCCTGTCGTACCGATCATAACCGTTGCACTCAGGGCAGTCTCTGACAGTAGGAAGCTTGATATTTTCTTCCCAACAATGGATGAAGAACGGACAATTCCAATGATCTCTATGCCGATTCCACTCCTGTCGGCGTCTTTCTTCCTCCCGTCGATAATCCTCTTGTTGGTGCCGATATCGATCTTCCCGTTGCTGCCAATTCTCTCGAGGCCTTCTATGAGTTATAACGATGCCGGACCGAGGAGGCCTACCCGAATTAGTCCCTTCCTGGACCAAGCCTTTACTCTTTGCATCGGCAGTAGTAATCTGATGTGGAGGATCTACCGATGCACTTTTCTCAGCTGCTTCCGACGTTAAGACCTTGGCCTTCCCCTTTGCATCCAACATGTTTGTCGGGAAAGGATGCTGGTCTATCTTCATCGACTTCTGAGTCTTGGAACTGTCGAATTTAATTCTCCCAGACTCTATTGCCGATTGCAGCTGCTGTCTGAAAACTTTGCACTCATTGGTGTCATGAGAAGTTGCATTATGCCACTTGCAATATTTCATCCTCCTCAACTCCTCTGCCGATGGGATCACGTGATTAGGAGACAACTTGATCTGACCTTCCTGGAGTAGAAAATCAAATATCTTATCGGCCTTAGCAGTGTCGAAAGCGAACTTTTCTGGTTCCTTTTGCCCAAAAGGACAAGACATCGGCTTCTTGTTCTTCACCCACTCTGCCAAGCCGATTACTGGTTCCTCATCAGAATCTGAACTTGTTGCTTCATCAACAAACGACACCTTCTTGTTCCATGCTCTTTTGGGCTCAAAAGGCTTGATGTCTTGATCAGAAATCCTCTGTACTAAATGACTTAAGCTTTCAAACTCCTGAGAGGCATACTTATCCCTGATGTGTGGCAATAAACCCTAGAAAGCCAAATCGGCTAGCTGCCGATCATCCAGAACCAGACTGTAACATTTATTTTTGACCTCCCATATCCTCTGCACAAAACCCTCGACCGATTCATCATTGCGTTGTCTCAATTTGACCAAATCGGTGATCTTCTTCTCATGAACTCCAGAAAAGAAGTACTTGTGGAATTGTTTCTCCAGATCGGCCCAAGTGATCACTGAATTAGGAGGTAATGATATGAACCAGGTAAAGGCCGATCCAGACAATGACGATGAAAATAGACGAACCCTCAATTCGTCCCTGTTACCAGCTTCTCCGCATTGAATGATGAACCTGTTGACATGCTCCATAGTTGACGTGTCGTCTTGCCCGGAAAACTTAGTAAAGTCTGGTACCTTGTACCGATGTGGAAGCGGGATCAAATCATATGCGGGAGGATACGGTGTCCGATAAGAGTAAGTGTGGACTTTGGGTTTTATCCCAAATTGATCCCTCATTACTTCAGCGATCTTATCGGCCCAATATGCATCGGCATCCTGCCGATGAGGCGGCTGCGGGTCCTGCACTTGGTGGCGAACCTCCACGTGTCTGTTCGGGACGTGATCTGCACGGAACATTAGATTGATCATCTGTCCTCCAATCTGCGGACCACCAGACTGCTGTCCACCGATTTGCTGTCCCCCGAGTTGCTGTCCGAAATTCATTGGCTGGTTGGGAATCCCCTGACCTTGGAACCCGGGATGGACCTGTCCTTGCTGGAACCCTGTAATCTGGTAACTCTGCTGGGGCGATTGTGGAAAGACTTGCTGTCCAAGCCATCCATTATTAGCGTTCATCGGCATAGGCGCTGCCGATGATTGGTAATTGGGTACCATCATTGAATTGACATACCCCGACTGGGCCATAGACCTCTGTTGCATCAGCATTGAATCTGCCGATGTATTAGGCATCTGGAACATTGAATCTTGAGGATTCCCAGTGTGAGGCCTTGCAGTAGTAGTTGTAGTATACCGAGGACTCTGGTTCAACGGCGCATTGGGAAGCGCTGATGTCATAGGAGTCTTGCCCCTCATGTCGGTTATCTGTGATGTACCCGGCGTCAATTCTGGGGGCATACCATAACCCCACCAGTTGGGAGGAAGAGTCAACCCTGACATTGCCGATGCCAACATATCTGTTGTCAGTTTATTCTGCCCACCTGAAGTCTGTGGGTTGGTCGTCATCGGCACAGACAGTGCACCAGTAGCTCCCGATGTGCTTGGAGGGACGGCAGATTGTGCACTTGCGGCCGTCAAAGCAGCCGATGGAGCCGTAACCTCTGGTGCTGTTGGTTGATGATGAGTAGGGCCCACATAATCTGGAGGGATTTGTCCTTCCTTGAAAGTTCTTGCTACGGCATTGAAAACCGTATTAGACAGTACGCCAGCTTGGTTGATCAAAGCACGGTTGATAGCACCGTCAACCATATCTTGGAGCTTGCCCGGATTGGCTTCGAAAGTAACCTGCCGTGGTGCCGGCAGCGCATCCTTCTGGATCACCTCGCCACTCCTATTTATGCTGAAGGACTTCAGGCATTGCAGCTTGTATTCCTCCATAGCTTGGGCAATAGCTTGATTCTGTTCATCCTTGAGATTGGCCTCCGTCACGGGGATGACGTTCTCCTGATCGAAGTCAGAGATCGACATGCTGATCTTGATCTTGAATCGGTCCCACTGGGCGTGCCAAAAGATGTGTTGGTGCAAAACTGATCTGCAAACACAAAGGGCTAATACACGATTCAAACGTTAAGGCGTGCCAGCCGATTTAACCTTACTATCGGCAAAGGTGATAACTCGAATACTTTAGTCCTGACAACAGCGATGCGCCCGGATGTCACGGCTAAGAGGTACTCACGCGGAACTCGAGAACACGCCGAGCTTAAGTCGACGAATTCCTAAGAACTCGTAATAAAAGGAAAAAAAGTATGACGAAGTCGTCGAAAAAGTAGATGCTGGAATATGAGTAAAAACGTGTGATTGATTGATTGATAGATGTCTCATTACAAGGCCCTAGGGTTCATACTTATACCCTGCTCAAAGAGCTACAACTAAACACGACTAGAATTTGAATTCCAAATTACACGGAATCCGTACACAAAACGACTTAAATAAATAAGGAAATAACAAAGTTATCTCCCGTGACAAACTAAAATTCTTCCATAAACCGATCAGCAGTTTCCGAACTCCTCCTCCGTGTCATCGTCAGACTTGCCATGGTCATCAGCAGACTCCTCTATTATAGCCATTGGCATAAACACATCACTACCCGTAGACTTAGTCACATTCGACCTCTCCTTCATCGGCAACCATCCTCATCGGCAATTCATCCTGTAAACAGCATACTTGCCACCTCATGCTGCCATCCTGGACACGTGCCCAAAAACGGTGTCAACACATGCCCCCCAATTTCGAAGCATAAAACTATTAATGCTCCGAAATTCTCTGCAGTAATAATGCCTTTTCCCGCAATTAATGCTCCTAATCTGGTAACCAACAACCTCAATCTGAACAACTCCGATCCTATTCTCCCGCAGATTCCTCGAAATCCTCAACTTCCTAAGTAGGCATTTCTTTCTCAACCGTACATCGGCAATACAAAGATCTGCCGATGTACTGACCAGGACGTTCGTACAAACAGCTACCTCCCCTTTATTCGCTCATCGGCAATATGACCGTTATATAACGCTGCCGATGGACCGACCAGGAAATCTCGCGCAGTAAAATATCTTCCGATAATGACCGCTTCCCGTCAAATCACCTGCACAATCCCTTGATTACCGTGCGAACAGTTACCATATCTACCTGAGTACCTTCGGATTTCCCGGATGCGGCAAAGAGATAAGTCAGATTTGCCCTTGCCCGCTTTGTCCCATAAATAGTTCCTTCTCGGGTACTCCTTCCCCATCACATCATTCCACCACCCCAACTTCACTTTTCCAGCGGCGGCACCATTCGAAACTCCCAAGGTTTCCGACAAACACTCTTCCTCATCAACCCCGGTGCCTTCAAACACTCTCTTCGCAGCAAGATGGCCATTAGCTTCGTCGTCCCCGAGGTCAGATCTCCATCTCGTTTCCTGTATATTTTTCTCGTATCCCTGTTCATCCGCAATTCATTTTACTGAATATTTTCCTTTTTCCTTTTTCTTTTGTGTTTCCTTTACACCCAAAATCACTAGGAATTATCCAACAAAATTGTCATCCCCACTGATCAACCACACCTTCAATGTCTCGGCCCTCTAGGGGACCCAGATCCAACCGACCTTATCAACGCAGAAACCAACAGGATCCCCTTTAGAGCTGAAAACTTTTCTTTAGATCTGTGGAAAGACACCTTCCGCTCTTGGCCAAGTCCTACCGTAGGGTGGAAAGACTGGTTCTTGAGGGTTAGCAATTCTAATGAAGTCCAATGGGGTGAAAGGAAGCTAGCCCAATGCATCAGGCTATCCATTGCCGATATGCACAGGAACGAGTCGTTGTTGATAGCTGCGTCTCATTTTTGGTCAGACACCCTTAATGCTTTTGTCTTTGGCCACGGCCCTGTTTCTCCCACTCTTGCCGATGTAGCTATGCTTACTGGTCTAGACGTGTCTTCTGCCGATAGCACCCACTTCTTTGATACCGCTCCTAGTGCCAAAGTGGAGACTCGCACTATTGGCGGTTGGTCAGGGTACATTCAGAAGTATCGTGGGAAGGGGCCTGTCACTATAAAGGAACAAACCACCTTTCTGAACATGTGGCTGGACAAGTTTATATTCTGTGGTCGATCGGCAGGACCGACTTCCGTCTATTTATCGGCAGCAGAGAGACCGGCTAACGGTGGCCAATTTCCTCTCGGCCGATACTTGCTTGGCGCTGCTTACCATCTTCTCCACCAAGTAGTCCAGAAACTCCTGCTTGGCCAGTCCATCGGCAACTTGGGAGGCCCCTGGTGGTTTATTAATCTGTGGCTTAATCTGCATTTGCATAAGCGCCTTGACTTCAACTTGTTCACACAGCACTTCCCAAGAGATATAGCCGAAAATCATGTGTTGGGTGAAGAGGAATCGGCAACACGTGCCCCCTTGAACTTTGGCGAAGCTGCCATAGTGCTACCTGGTTCAGGGAGTAATCTGGATCAGATCGGCCGATTCTTCCAGACTCTGTATGAGGGCTTGGCCAGAGATGAACGACCATGGTTGGCTTATGACGACCCAGACAGTATGCTCCCTCTAACCTTCAATCCATTTGATGAAGCTCTTGACAGGGATAATGAAGTGATGACGGCAATTGTGACTCCCAGAATCATACCAGTGAATTTCTTTGGTAGCACAAAAACCTCTCCCCAAACCTATGAATTTTACAATCCATCGGCATTAGCTCGTCAGCTAGCTTTCGGCCAGTTGCCGATTGCACTTCCTTATGCCGATGTGATAAAACCCAGAGAACCCATCACCAACTTTCTTGAGTGGATTCGAGTAGCCCAACTACCACCAAATGCCGATACAGATATAGATCTATCAGAATGGGTTCCAGCTGCCTTTACTACTCAGGCATACAAGCTATGGTGGGCAGAATGGAAAGAGCATCTATTTCAATACCGCGTCTCTCATGTCATGCTGGGGATGACAACTTGGCTTAAGTGGCATGAGGGATAGGTTTGGCATTTTTGGCACCGTTATCATAATTAGAAAACTAAGTCTACTTTTGGTAATGATGTTAAGAATACCCAACAAGCATTTTTGGCGCCGTTGCCGGAGAAGGTTGATTACTAATCAGGAATGGATATAGAATTTTGAGTCATCATTCGCATCACTAATCTGATTGAGCTTATCAATTCTCTCATACAGTTTTACCTCGATATTTTCCTATTTTATCTTATGCAGGGTAATGTATGAATAGAAGACATCTTCCAGGAAATTTTGTTGACAATCCCGAAGCATTATTCAGAAAAACAAGAGCCAAGCTCAAGAAGAGATCATCAACACTTCAGCAAGAAGTTTCATCCAATTAAGAAGATTACCAGAACTTGTCTTCAGAGTCCGAAGTCATGGCAAACAAATCGATCCGTGAGTTCTCAGCTCCCACTATGGACAACATCCGTACTGGACCTGCTACAGAGATCGACGACAACTTTGAGCTCAAGCCTGGACTTATCAACATGGTGCAATCCAACCAGTTCTGTGGGAAGGCACATGAAGATGCTAGTGCTCATCTCCAACACTTCCTAGAGATTTGCAGCACATTCACTATATCAGGAGTCCCCAGAGATGCTATACTACTTCGCCTCTTCCCATTCTCACTGTTAGGGAGAGGGAAACAGTGGTTCTACGCTACAAAGGAGAAGAATACTACGTGGGCACTCTGCTCTACGAACTTTCTGGCTAAATTCTTTCCCATGGGCAAGACCAATGCTCTCCATGGGAAGATTACAAGTTTTTAGCAACAACATGACGAATCCGTTCAAGAAGCATGGGAGCGCTTCCAAGACTACATCCTAGAATGTCCCCATCATGGAATGGAGAGCTGGCTAATAATGCAGACGTTTTCTCATGGACTTGGCAACAGTGCCCGAGAAACCATGGATGCTGCAGCTGGAGGAGCATTCTTATCACTCACCATATCACAAGCCACAGCTCTTGTGGAGAAGATGGCATCCAACCAAGGCTGGAATGAAGAGGGGACCTAGACACGCAAGAAAGGTGGAGATATGCATCAGCTCAAAGAGGTAGACATGTTGTCTGCAAAGCTAGACCTGCTCATGAAGAAGCTCGACGATAGAGCTGGAGATAAGAAGGAAGTTATGCACATCTACGACTCTCACATGACTTGTGAGGAGTGTGGAGATACTGGACACTCAGGCAATCACTGCCCTGAGATGCTTGAAGATGTGAACTACATCAACAACAACAACTACTACTACAACCGTCCTCAACAAAATCAAGGTTGGAATCAACAGAGGCCTAACTACTCAGGTAATTATCAAGGTAACAATTCTTACAACAATAATAATAATTTTCCACCTCTGAGAGAGTTAGTGTCTAATCAAGGAAAACTAATGGATAACCTATCTAAGAAATTGACATCTAATGATAAAATGCTAGAAAATATAAATAATAGAATGAATAATTTGCCATCAAGAATCAAATTAGCTTTAATAAAATGATTGAATCTCAGTTAAATCAAATAGCTGCTGCTATTCTTGCTACTAATCCCGGTATACCATCACAACCGGAAGGATTAGAATCTGCAAATCTTGTAGACATGTTTGATGCAGGTAACTACTGGAGTAACCCCGTCACTGAAGTTACTACTGACCTTCTGTCGGTCAAGAGAGGCGATCCAGGACGCCCTGTCATCCCGATCTCCATCGGCATGGTGGACTTCCCACAAGCACCCTGCGACTTTGGCTCTAGCGTCAACATTATGCCCAGGGTACTCTATAAAAAATTCTTTACATATCCTTTATTAGAAACAACCATGTGTTTGCAGTTTGCAGATTAGGCGTTAAGTTTTCCAAAGGGAATATTGAAGAACCTCTACGTCCGAGTTGGTACCTTGTACGCCCCAGCAGACTTCGTGGTGATAGAGACCGGAAATGATGAGAGGGCACCAGTCATCTTAGGGAGGCCATTCTTAAACACCTCGGGAGCTGTCATCTACGCTAGCGCTGCCAAGATCAGTTTCTACATCAAAGGGAGGAAGGAGACATTTTCCTTCAAGAACAAGACTACACAAATCCCAGAGCAATCCAGACATGAACCAAGGAAGAGGACCAACAGGAGGAACAGGAACAAGAAAGTGTGGACCGAGTCAGCTAAGATGGTCACTGCAGTTCAAGAAGGTCAAGATCATCGACTTAAGTCACCGTTTCTGACCAAGAAGGACGACCCAGGAATGCCAAGCATTTATTGCTCCATAAATGGATACAACTTTTATAAGACGTTTTGCGACACCGGATCGGGCGTCAACATAATGGCCGCAGTCACCTATCGACTCTTGTTTGGAACCATGCCCTTAAAACCAACATACATTCAGCACCAGATGGTAGATCAGACATTTCGAGAGGTTAAAGGTATAGTAACTGATGTCCCTGTCAAAATAGACGATCATTTTGTCTACACAGACTTTCAGGTTATTGACATGGGAGAAGACGAATACGATCCACCCATCATCCTTGGAAGACCATTCCTCAGCACCGTTAAAGCAATCATCTACATTGGAACTGGAGAAGTCCATATGCACTTACCCTCAGAGAAGGTACGCCGCTATTTTACTAACCCTAACTATATCGTTGAAGACTCTAAGCAGGTCAGGACAAGAAGAAGACGACGCAACCGCAACCACTCTAGGCAAATCATCAAGGACGGATGGGTAGACTATGAAGGAGAAGTTATAAGATCTGAGGACATACAGCTTGAACAGAATTATCCTGAGGAGATCGTAGCACCGAGTCAGGTGTGGAGAGAGAAGACAACTATACACGAAGAGGAGGCGCCACTGGAAGCACCGACTGCGCCACCCAATGAATCCCAGGACAACTGAAGAAAACGGAGAGTCCCGTTCGGAGGACTTAAAAACACCGAACGCCTTGCCAAGAGGTAAACTTAGTAGTTATCCTTTCCCTTTCAATTATTTAAGTAGTTTGCTTAGTTAATCAGGTTCATATCATCCTGAAAAGAAAATAAAAATATTAAAAACAGTAAGCCTCATGTGAGTATACGAGTGGCATAAAACCCATAAGTACATTCACTGTGGTGGCATAAAAATAAAATAAATATTTCCTTTCTGCTTTATAAAATGAAAATATAAAAATAGAGAGTAACATTTATTGAGGAGGCTCAACATGATAAAGGCTAGATATTTATGCTAACACTTAATCAGTTCCACAAAGTTTTGTTGTCTATTTGAGCTCCACAGAATTTAAGAATCAAGAAGACTAGGAGACAGAGGACATTCTAATCGCTGTCAGGATACTGCCGACTTTCAAATACACCTCTGCCACCTGCTAGCTACATTAGAAGAAATTACGTCAAAATTCAGCTTGGGGAAGAGCACCCCCATTTATCCCGCTAAGTATTTCTATCTATCTATCTATCTTTACACTTATACTATATTAAAATATAAATATACATAACTATGAAAAACCAAATAAGATTTTGTACATTGAGTGTGGTCAAGTTGTGTAGACCCTTAGGAGCTTGTCATGTGGTTAAATCAAGATTCACTTGCACGTTCACTCACATATGATGGTTTCTACTCCGGAAGTACGCATCCACATATATTCACCCATTTCCATCTCCAGAACCACCCAAAAATATTCTACCCCTAATCCGGGAGAGAATAGCCAAAAATATTTCTGTTTTCCCCAGTGAAATAAATGCTCAAGTTATCTTGGTTACTACCACTTGCTATATTATCTCATGAGATGAGTGCTCTAAAAAAAGATACGAGGAAATAAAAAGGGGCAAGTGCCCGGAACCTCGAATAAAAGAAAAAGTGAGATGAGAGGTAAAAATGGACAAGTGTCCGACAGTAGAATTAGGGGTACAAGATACCCACCTGAGAGAAAAGAAAAAGAAAATATAGAGCATCTCATTCTCCTCAAAAAGTTTCAAAAGAGCAAGAAAGGTATGTATCCCCTCAAAAGAGCACAAGTAGAATTAGACTTTCACCATTGTTATCACCATACTCCATTCATTCGCCACACATGCACATCTTGATTTGACTTATTGACTTGTTTCTTTGGATCCATAGTTTGACTATGCAATAAATGTCTTGTAAGTATGTATACTTTATCTCCCACCTATGAGCTCTAGATATCAAAAGTCTTATTAGAGTAGGGTGAGAGAGAAGGCACTGTCACTATGCCTTATACCACAAATACTACATATTCTGAGAGAAGGCATATACCATCACTGCCTTGGTAAGGATCCAGAAATACCACAAAAGAGAGATATGAGAGAATCATACAAGGAATCTCTGAGTTTTATTTGAAAATCTACAAAAAACTCCAGAGCTATAGCTGATCAAGAATAAGAGACATGGCACTTGACTAGACCGTTCTATCTTTTAACTACTCAAGATAGAAGTGACGGTTACAAGTCCCATGCTGAAAGGTAAAGTAAGTAAGTTTTAAGTCTTGACAGTTTACTCTAACTTAGAGATGGGATCTCACTTAGAAGCATGTGCACCGTCAATTTTTAAAAGTATTGCAGCAACTTCTGATCCATCACTAAGTCTATCCTTGCTCAGGGATGAGCAAGAGGTAAGCTTGGGGGAGTTTGTTGACGGTCCTTAAGTATCAAATTTAATTATCAAATAAACAAAGAAAAGGATCTAAATGCAATCAACATCCAGACTTAGGGTTTTATCTGACAGAATTCTACGAGTTTTGGTGTTTGTCTATTTCTGTAGGGGGTTATCAGGAAATACGGAAGAAAGGCCCACACGTTGGGATTACATAGAGATATTAACGACCCGCACAATTATCTTATATCTAGAAGAGTCCAGAAGCCACGGGAACGAACGGGAGACCAGACGGGCTCGGGGGCAGGGCGCCCGCCCTCCCCCCTTGGGCGCCCGCCTTGGCCAGGAGTCCAATCAGAACTCTCTTTCAGGATTACGCTCCACCGACCTAAAGGATCAAGGATAACCGTTCAATCAATGTCGGTTTGATCCGACGGCCCATATTCACTTGGAGGGACTATAAAACCAGACCCCCTAGCCCCTGGAGGAAGAGAGCTCTCAACCCTAATTCATTATTCATCAAGGGAGAAGAAGCCTCTGATCAAGCCTAGAGCCACCACATCCATTAGACATCTAGATTAGCATAGCTACATAGGATTAGAACTAGAAGGAGTCAATCCTCGATTGGTTTCCGGATCTGTCAAGAGGATTCTTGGTAATTCTCTAATTGTTCTTCTAATTGTTCATCTTTGTTCTTCAATATTATGAATATGACTTTGTTCTATTTCAATATATTGCTTATGACTTTGCTCTACTTGTTTATATTCGCAATTATATTGTTCTTAGTTTATCATAGTTATATACTTGGCTTAATTAGATTGGAATTATATACATGCTTAGGATCGTATAGCGTTTATCCATCGGATTTATGGGTAAATGATAGATATTGTGTAGGCGTGGTGCTTATACCGTATTTATCTACGATTGTACCCTATATGCCAGATCGCGGGGTAGTTCGTGATAGTGACAGCTTCATTGATTCTTATATATTCCCCCTCTCGTGTATAGGGCTGGCAGAGCAACATTATTACAGGGGAGTGATTACTATGTTTCTCATATTTCTTGATAATATCACTATGCATGGGTGTAATCTTGTCTCACAATGATTGCTAAGTATAATTGCACTAACTATGGTATGCTAGACTGTATAGTTAAGAATAACTTAGAAAATATTCTTGTAGTTCATTCTAATTCCATACTAATGACTTTCTAGAATATCTAATTGAGGTGCTTATCATATTTATATGTGGCTAAGTTATGCTGATTAGATTAATTATCTTTGTCACTATTCATTACTTTATATATCCTTTATGTGACACTTATCCCTGTATGATAGAGTTAGATAAATGTTCTTAATTATACATGCAATGATAGATACTCAATCTTATATTCCATTCTATAATCAACATTGATGATTACTAATCCCTTCCCAGTGGTAAAAATATAAATAACGATATCTGAAATACTTCCCGGTTAAAATGCTACATCGGTATTAATCTGTGCGCTTGCAGATCCCATTTGTTATTTATTTAGATGAGCAATTGCATATTTCAATACCGCGTCTCTCGTGGCATGCTGGGGATGACAACTTGGCTTAAGTGGCATGAGGGATAGGTTTGGCATTTTTGGCACCGTTATCAGAATTAGAAAACTAAGTCTACTTTTGGTAATGATGTTAAGAATACCCAACACTTAATACATTTGAAATGCTTCCCAAAGAAATGCTAATGAAATGTATTCTCGCTTGAATGTGATTGTAGAGGAGCTTAATGGACTTGGGCTCACTCAAATGAGTGTGGCGGATGTCGCAAGGAAGATACTATGTGTACTTCCCATTGAGAAATATGGGCACATAGTAACCGTGCTTCATCAAGGCGATCTCTCCACCGCTACACCAACTGCCATATTGGGGAAGATAAATGCTCATGAGATGTACATGCACATGAACCCTCAAGATGGCTCCTCATCGGCCAAGAAGAAGAAGAAGGACTTGGCCCTCAAAGCCTCTCACAAGGGCAAAACCAAGAAGATTGAAGTTGAGTCATCAACTTCAAGTGATGACGATGCATCCATTGCCCTCTTGGTGAGAAGGACCACCAAGATGTTGAAGAAGCTCAACAAGAATGGAGTCAACTTTGACTCCAAGAAGAAGAAATTCTTCACAAGTAGCAAGAGAAAGCCCATCTCCAAGATGGATTGCTACAATTGTGGTGAATTTGGTCATCTTGCTCATCAATGTCCAAAGCCCAAGAAGAACAAATATAAGAAGAACAAAGAGCAAGATGATTCAAGTGATGATGAGAAGAATGAAAAGAAGCCATACAAGAAGAAAGGTGGCAAGAAGAAGGAGCACTACAAGAAGAAGAATGGCAAGGCTTACATTGTTGGTGATTGGCTCACCGACATTGAGAGCTCAAGTGGTGACTCCTCCGACAATGAGAGTGATGATGAGAAGGTTGCCGCCATTGCCATCGATGCTCCATCACCATCATCTTCACCACCACCTACATCCTCTACACATCTATGCCTCATGGCTAAGGGTGACCGGAAGGTACAAAGTGAGGATAAGAGTAGTGAAAGTGATAGTGAATATGAATCACCTTCTTATGATGAACTTGTAAAATTGCTAAACAAATACACAAAAGTCATAAGAAAGTCTAGAAGTGAAAATGAGAAACTTAAACTTAAAAATGAAACACTTCTAGCAAAGCTTAAATCTAGTGATGAGCTTAGAGATCAAAATGAGATCATGACCACTAAGCTCAAGGAGCTCAAACTCTCTTTAAAAGAGCTCAAAGAAAAACATGATAAACTTGAGAGTGTTCATGATGAGCTTATCACTAGATATAGAGCAATGAAAGAAGAGCTAACAACTCTAAAAGCAAACTATGACAACAATGACCCAATCATCAAGAAGCTAACTCAAGAAGAAGATGAGACATTCATCAATGAACTTGGTTTGATGTATGACAAGCAAGAAGAAGATGAGACATTCATCTTAGATGAGTTAGCAAGCAACAATGACCCAATCATCAAGAAGCTAACTCAAGAGAATAGCAAGCTCAAGAAAGAGAAGGAACATCTAATCAAGGAGTTAGCAAAGTTCACAAAAGACAAGGACCTTCAAAGTGAGCTTTTCATGAACACCGTCATGAAGATGGACAAGAGTGGAATTGGCTACAAGGCTCATCAATCAAAGTTCATCAAGTCACTAGCCACTCATGATCAATAAAGCAAGCCAAAGCCAAAGAGATGCTTTGAGTGTGGTCAAGAAGGACACTTTGCTCATGAGTGTAAGGCACCACTACCACCACCCTTGCCTAAGCGTGCTAGACCATTTGCCTTCAATGCTCACTACATTGTAAGGAAAGACAAGAGTGGCAAGGTCACGATTAGCTTCATGGGGCCGCCCAACAAGCAAAGGCCAAAGAAGATTTGGGTGCCAAAGCAACTAGTAGAGAAGGTCAAGGGCCCTAAGCAAATGTGGGTCCCTAAATCTCAAGCTTGATCTCTTGTGTGTAGGTGAACTACAAGACCGGTAGATCACATTGGGTAATTGATAGTGGTTGCACTCAACATATGACCGGAGATCCCCGGATGGTCACCTATCTTGATGAAGATGTTGACAACCAAGAGAAGATCACATTTGGTGACAATTCAAAAGGCAAGGTCAAAGGACTAGGAAAGGTTGCTATATCAAATGACAACTCCATCACCAATGTGCTCTATGTGCAATCATTAAGTTTCAACTTGCTCTCGGTTGGACAACTTTGTGATCTTGGTTTTGAATGCTTATTCAAGAAGAAAGAAGTAATTGCGACCAAGGAGGATGACAATGAAATGGTATTCAAAGGCTTCCGACACAACAACTTATATGTAGTTGATTTCTCATCCGATGAAGTTGATGTCAAGACTTGCTTATTCACCAAGACCTCACTTGGTTGGTTGTGGCATAGAAGGTTAGCACATGTTAGAATGGGCACACTCAAGAAGTTGATGAAGAAAGAATTGATAAGAAGCTTGAAGGATGTGACATTTGAAAAAGACAAGCTATGTAGTGCATGTCAAACCGGCAAGCAAGTTACAAACACTCATCCAACCAAGGCCTATTTCTATAATTCAAGAGTGCTTGAGCTACTCCACATGGACTTATTTGGACCAACCACATATGCTAGTCTTGGAGGCAACAAATATTGCTTGGTCATAGTTGATGATTTCTCCTGGTACACTTGGACATTCTTCTTGCAAGACAAGGCCAAAGTTGCATCAATATTCAAGAAATTTGCAAAGAATGCCCAAAATCAATTTGATGTCAAGATCAAGAAAATTAGAAGTGACAATGGCAAAGAGTTAGACAACACCAATATTGAAGAGTATTGTGATGAAGTGGGAATCAAACATGAGTTCTCCTCAACATACACACCACAACAAAATGGGGTTGTAGAAAGAAAGAACCGGACTTTGATCACCTTGGCAAGAACAATGCTAGATGAGTACAACACTTCGGAGAAGATGTGGGCCGAGGCAATCAACACCGCATGCTATGCTTCAAACCGGCTTTTTCCTCACAAGTTTCTAGAGAAGACACCATATGAGTTGCTCAATGGGAAGAAGCCCGATGTCTCATTCTTTAGAGTGTTTGGGTGCAAATGCTACATCTACAAGAAGCGCCAACACTTGGGCAAGTTCCAAAGAAGATGTGACATTAGCTACTTGGTTGGCTATTCATCAAAGTCCAAGGCATATAGGGTCTTTAACCATACCACAAACATGGTTGAAGAAACATTTGATGTTGAATTTGATGAAACTAATGGCTCCCAAGGAGCAAGTGATAATCTTGATAATGTAGGTGGTGAACCATTGAGGGATGCCATGAAGAACATGTCGGTAGGAGACATCAAGCCAAAAGAAGATGATGATGTGCAAGTCATTGAGCCACCATCCACCTCACATGTACCACAAGATGAAGACAAGGATGTGAGAGATGCTCATGAAGACACCCAAGTCACTCATGAGCAAGCGGTGGCACAAGCACAAGATGTTGATGCTCCTCAACCAACCCCTCAAGTGGCGCCAAGAAGATCATCACATCTCCTCCAAGATCAATCTCAAGATCTCATCATCGGGAGTCCATCACGTGGTGTAACTACACGTTCTAGACATGCTTTATTTATTGAACATCACGCTTTTGTATCTCTTGAAGATGAACCAAAGACTATAGAGGAAGCTCTTCGTGACGCGGATTGGATCATTGCCATGCAAGAGGAGTTGAACAACTTCTCTCGCAACCAAGTGTGGACACTTGAAGAGCGACTCAAAGATGCAAGAGTGATTGGAACAAAGTGGGCCTTCCGGAACAAGAAGGACGATCAAGGCAAAGTGGTGCGCAACAAGGCAAAGCTTGTGGCAAAAGGCTTTTCACAAGTGGAAGGACTTGACTTCGGTGAAACCTTTGCACCGGTGGCAAGACTTGAAGCAATCTGTATCCTATTTGCATGTGCATCTAGTCATGATATCAAGTTATTTCAAATAGATGTGAAAAGTGCTTTTTTGAATGGTTATATTAATGAGCTTTTCTATGTTGAGCAACCCCCCGATTTTGAAGACCCTAGGTACCCCAAGCATGTCTACCGGTTGTCCAAGGCTCTCTATGGTCTCAAGCAAGCTCCTAGAGCTTGGTATGGGAGGCTTAGGGACTTCCTCATTGAGAAGAGCTTCAAGATTGGGAAAGTTGACACAACACTCTTCACCAAGAAAATGAATGGGAAATCTTCATTTGCCAAGTTTATGTTGATGATATTATTTTTGGCTCTACTAATGAACATTTTTGCAAGGAATTTGGTGATTTGATGTCCAAGGAGTTTGAGATGTCCATGATTGGCGAGCTATCCTTCTTCCTAGGATTTCAAGTCAAGCAAATGAAGAAAGGGTCTTCATCTCTCAAGAGAAGTAAACACAAGATCTTCTCAAGAGGTTCAAGATGATGGATTGCAAGCCAATCAAGACTCCCATGGCATCAAATGGGCATCTCGACTTGGATGAGGGAGGTAATCCAATTGACAAGACTCTATCGTTCCATGATAGGAAGTCTACTCTACCTCACCGCATCTAGGCCCGATATCATGTTTAGTGTGTGTATGTGTGCTAGATATCAAGCAATGCCTATGGAATCTAACTTGATTGACGTCAAGAGAATTCTTAGGTATCTAAAATACACACCTTGCCTAGGTTTGTGGTATCCCAAAGGTGCAAGATTCCAACTTGTAGGCTATTCCGATTCGGATTATGCCGGGTGCCGAATTGATAGAAAAAGCACATCCGGAGGGTGCCACTTCCTAGGTAGATCGCTTGTCTCTTGGATGTCAAAGAAACAAAATAGTGTTGCCTTGTCAACGGCCGAGGCGGAATACATTGCCGCTGATGCTTGTTGTGCACAAATACTCTACATGAAACAAACTTTGCTAGACTATAAAGTAGTGCTAGACAAAGTACCTTTGTTGTGTGACAACGAAAGTTCCGTAAAACTTGCTAACAACTCAGTTCAACACACCCGCACAAAATACATTGACATCTGCCACCACTTCCTTAGGGATCATGCTGCTAAAGGTGACATATCTCTAGAGAATGTGGGAACAAAAAATCAATTGGCGGATATCTTCACAAAACCCCTAGATGAAGCTAGGTTTTGTATGTTGAGAAATAAACTTAATGTGCTTGATCTCTCTAACTTCACTAAAAATGAAGTTGTGTGTTGAAGCTTGTAAATAGCTTTTGCTTTGCATATCATGCATACCAAAACTAAAATACAAAAAGTTTGTGTGTAGGGCTTGTCTAACATGGTTAAGATAACCCCCTTGTGTGTGTGAAAAAGCTTAACCTTGGATCAAACTTGACAAGCATTAGTTTACTTTCAAGTATTGCATTCCACTTCATATCATATGCATGCTTGTTAGTTGACCGTTTCTTCTTGTTTTTGTTTTGAGCATCCGCTGTGTTCGTCCATAGATAGGGGGAGCATTCAAAGCTCATTATGATTTACACCCCTAGCTTTATGGCCATACGATGCTCCTTGGTGATTTCTCGTGACTATTTTCATAAAAAACTACTAAGCCTAAGGCTAAATATTTGTGAAAATTTGAGGGTTTGAGAGAGGTCACTCATACCAGTTCCACTTTGAGTTTATTTATGTGTTTTTGAAGTTGGAACTTGGTTGGGTGAAAGTCGGTCGTGGTGCTAAGTTGAAAAAGGGCCCAGAGGGGCACCGGACGCTGTCTCGATGCGTCCGATGAGGTGCGTCCGGTGCTCACCAGGCGTGCCCTAGTGCACCGGACGCTAAAGCCAGCGTCCGGTGGCCATCGTCCGGTGGTTTGCCGATATGAAAACCTCTCTGTGATTTAGTCCGGTGGTCACCGGACGCGTCCGGTGCCACATAAGGAGCGTCTGGTGACCCCGTTTCGGGCGGATATAACCCGCGCCCGGGGCTCTCGGCTCGGGCAGTTTCTTTCTCTCTGTGATCTCGCCCGACCGACTCTGTGCCCTAGAGCCGTCGTTCCGTCGCCGCCGCCGTCGAAATCTCCTTCTCTGGCGACCTCGTAGTTTTCCCCCGCGCCAGATCTTCTCCAAGGCTTCTCCTCTTCCCTCTCCTCGCGCAGGGATTCTTCTCTTGCGAAGTGGTTAGGGTTTGGCACCTCGTGGAGTTGAGTTGCGTTCTCCGGTTGTTCTCGATCGCGATATTCCGGAACGCGTCTCGACATTGGATCCGCGTTGATCTCCCAGGACAGTATGTCCGTTGTCTGCAGTTGTTTCACAGGCTTTGTTTCTTGCGATGGCTCGTTGCAAGAACGTCAGTGGTCCGTCAGCCAGCTCAGGAGGTTCTCCAGGAGGTGATGGTGGAGGTGATCCTCCCCGTCGCCTGTCAGCGGTAGAGAAGGGCAAGAGAAAGAAACTAGCCACCAAGAAGAGGAAGGCCAGCGATAGAGAGGCAGAGGTGGCAGAGGCAGTTGCAGCAACGGCTGAGGCAGCAGAGAGGGGTGGACGTTCAGGTGCCCTGAGGATCGGGGCCGACCTCACGCCACATCAGAGGCGTGCAATTCTTTAGGCAGAGGCTCTACATGGATCTTCTCTTGGCACCATCATGCTAGGAGGACCCTCCCCGGACCTCACGCCACATCAGGATTGCAGTCCGCGAGCCAGCTCAGGAGGACCCGGACACAGAGACAGAGGCAGAGGCCCAGGCAGAGGGTCCGACAGAGGGACAGCAGCAGCAGGAGCAGCCCCTCAGGAGGTCGACTCGCGCTCATACTCAGGCCATCCCCCGGACTGGTACGCAGGGTCAGTCTACCTCCGCTGCTCGCTCTACTCTAGCTAGAGGCACTCTAGCTCCACGTCAGGCACCAGTGAGGATTCACAAGGACTACACTCAGGTTTCCGCTCGTGAGATCCAGCAGATACGGTTCGTTCCGTTTCCTACTTGGTTTCCAGCTGCTAGGGATCCGAGAGCTAGTGCCAAATTTTATACAGTGGTTCAGGAGGACATGTACGAGGCTCTTGTTCGCTCACAGGCTCAGTTCAAAGAACACAGGGTACTTGATCATGAGATTCTAGGGAACGTGGTCGGTGCAGATATCAGGGAGTACTTCACTTATCTCCATGGTCTCCCAGAGTTACTTGCTCTACCTGGTACTTACTGTGAGGAGTGGGTAAGAGAGTTCTATGCCTCAGTATGGGTTTCACCTGATCACAGCTATATCCATTACGCTTTGGCAGACACAGACTACAGGGTGACAACTCAGAGTGCCAGAGAGGTCCTTAGTTTGAGAGCCTACCCCACTAGGATTCACCAGCTGTGCTACAGGAACTTCGAGCCCCCATGACGTCCTCACGGTAGTGAGATACCACCGGTTGACTTTGTGGCTCCCTGCTTTGTGTTGAGGAAGACACTCTTTCCTAGGACAGGCTACAGAGACGGCTTCACTAGGATCCAGCAGTGGTTGGTAGCCCACCTCATCTCGAAGACACCTTTTGACTTATGGGATCTGATAGTCTCAGAGATCGAGGATACTATTTCAGAGAGCTTCAGGGGTCGGCGTCAGTTGCCGTACGCACACTGGATCACCATGTTCATCCTTCGTGCTAGGCCCGTACCTCTTCCAGCTCACCTGCAGAGAGAGTTGTCACACTCAGACACAGTGTTCCCCCACTATGACCCCAGGCAGATGCTGAGAGCGCACTACGACCTTTGAGCTCCGCCACCTCCTTCAGCACCACGTAGCCAGGTGCCACCTCCCTCTCCTAGGGGTACTCGCAGTTTAGGAGCAGTCCCAGAGACTGAGGGGGAGCAGAACGTAGCCATTGGGGCGTTTGCAGACGCTGAGGTCGAGGAGGAGTTTGACTTTACTTCGGACAGCTCGGACGATGATTATCGTCTTCCTGTGCCAGACCTTCCTCCGAGGACGCACGACCACGAGGCAAGAGGCTCCTCGAGTGCTACAGACCCCGCACTGCTAGCTATTTTAGAGGGGATGAGAGCAGATCAGCGCAGAGCAGCAGGCCAGGAGAGACAGGGATCACGCTGCTATCAATGCAGCTATTCAGGCCAGACAAGATGAGCTTCAGAGGCAGTTCCTAGCTCTTCAGGCTCAGCAGACAACGATGATGGCCGCTCTTATGGCTGCCTCAGGGATTCAGCTTCCTCATATTCAGATCCCAGGCACGTCGTCAATCAGGCCCTCTACTCCAGCGCCGCAGAGTCAGTCCCAGCCACCGCTCCAGCTTCCCGCTCAGAGTCAGCCATTCTCGACGCCTCAGCACCAGGTTTCACACGGTGCTATCTCGTCTGGCTTTGAGCAGGTGTCGCAGTTCACGCCTCTCCGCTCTAGTTTTACACCGCAGTCAGCGACAGCGTCACAGCTCGTGTTGGACTCGTCGGCAGGCCAGCACATCAGTTTTTCATACAGTGCTCTGACTGGTGACCCTACGCCTCCAACTCTGCAGGCTCCTACAGCCTTTACTGCCCCAGTCACCACTACTGAGCGCCTGCCGTCGTTAGTAGCTTCGTCTCAGCAGCTTGCACCTTCGTCTACCGTGCCAGAGACGTCAGCTACAGCGACCGAGTTCGTGCCAGCCTCGTCAGCAGGACTTGAGCAGCCACCTCAACCCGTGACAGTTTCAGCGCCCCAGAGCAGACCCAGACCGCTTCGCCAGCACCTACAGCTTCAGAGGGTCACTCCGTCTCCTCCAACTCGACGGCCGATGGATCAGACGATGCAGAGCGCTTTCAGGCCGTGCCAAGGGACTCCACTGCTCCACCTCCACCTCCATCTTCGTAGGTTTTTGGCGCTTAATGCCAAAGGGGGAGAGGGTTGTGAGTATGAGAGTTAGGGGGAGCTAGAGCTAGAGAGAGGCTTTGTTTTTTTTTGATATACTTTTGTGTGCTACTCCATCATGCATCATGTTTATGTTTATGCTTTGCATTGTGTGAGTACTCTTGTGAGACATGACTATGCTTTTATGTGATATCTCTATGTCATGTGGTTGGCTCTTATTACCTTTGCTTCCGCGTTTTTACTCCGATGTATTATGAGCCATTTGTGTTATATCCTGTTGTATACATCTCACATATTTGGATGCAGGATGGCAGACTTGGTCAATATAAGCATGCCTAATCCCTTTGCTCTTATTGTATCATGCTTATAGAAACCAAGTCATTTGGAAACCTCAACTCCTTTCATACTCGAGGTGCGTGCGCGGACCAAGGGGGAGCAAGACCCTTGCGCAGGTGCTCCAACGAGGACTAGTGGAGAGTGGCGACTCTCCGATACCTCGGCAAAACATCGCCGAGCACTTTCTTCCACTACTCCTTTACATCCTAGCATTTACTTTGTGTTTTTACATTCTTAGAATTGCCATGCTAGAATAGGATTGGAACTAGGTTGCAAAATTTTTATCCAGTAGCTCTCTAGTCACACTAGACACAAAGGGTTGAATTGGAGCTTATAGGTTGCTTAAATTTTTAGAGAAGCCCAATTCACCCCCCCCCCCCGCCTCTTGGGCATCTTGATCCTTTCAAATGCTGCTCGCTCTGATTGGGTGGGGACGGCTACAGGTGCACTGGTGAAGGATGGCGTGAAGCAGCGGATGGTCCGATGGTGTCGTGCGGTCGTGCGGAGGTCTGAGCTTGGCCGCGTCCGACGACTGGCCGGCTAGCGCACTGCACGCCTGCAGCCCTACACCCTACCGTCCTGCAGGCTGCGGCAGGAGAGCAGCCGAGACGCCGAGTGGTGGCGGCTATGACTAGAAGACTGGAGAGTAGATTTCACTGGATGAATGGAATATATACCTAGGGTTAAAGTTAATGGGCCAGCGACTTTGTGGGTTTTTTTACGCACCTCTGCAATTTCGGGTCCCCGACGGGCACCCCGCGGGGGAGACATAAAACCCGCACCCGCCGCGCCTCGTTTCAGGTCCCTGAACCCGCAAACCCGTGAGGTGAAAACTGCACCCGCACCTGCCCCCGCCGGGGCGGATACTCGCGGGTTTCGGGTCCAAACCCGACCCGCTGCCATCTTTAAGAGTAGCCAATTGTGATCTCCCGTGGCGAAGACTCAAGAACCCCTCACAAATCACTTGGTGAGGCTCAAAACAATCTCCAATCACGAGCTCAACACCACCGCTGCTCCAAGCCGTCTAGGACAACGAGAAACACCCAAGAGTAACAAGAAATCCACAGCAAACTCAAGGATTAAGTGCCACTAGATGCAACTCTCAATGCAATGCACTTGAATCTCACTCAATCTCACTAGGATTAGCAATCAAGCAAGGAGATGAGTGGAGGGAGTGTTCTCTAGCTCAATGTATGCCTCAAGTAATCAAAATGTGCAAGAGAGAACCGCCCAAAGCCGGCCACCTTCTATTTATAAGCCTCCTCAACAAAAGAGCCATTGGCCACTTTCACTGGGCTGAAATCGGGAGCACCGTACGCTCAGCAGGGTACCACAGACGCACCAACCCTACGTCCGGTGCCTAGATGACGGCCACATTGAAAGGTCCAAATGGCTAGAGGGGGGGTGAATAGCCTATTTAAAATTTTCTACAAACTTCAACTAGACAAGTTGATTAGTAAAACAAATGGCGAAGCTATTCTAGCACTAGCACAACTAAGCTATGCAAGCCACCTACACAAGTCTAACAAGAAGGCTAAACACTAAGTTACTACAAGAAAGCACAACTAGAAGCTAGCTACACTTCTAAACAAGATAGCTAAGCTACACAACTAGCAAGGTATGCACAAAAGTAAAGGAGAAGGGAGTGATTGTTATACCAACATTGTAGAGTACTCCCTCCGTCCCAAAAAGAGTGTCGTTTTAGGTTTTTGTGCCATAAGTTTGACTCGATTTGTAGAAAATACATGCGATATTTATATCTCGAAATAAATTTGTTAAAAAACTAGACTTAAAGATCTTTCCAATAATACTAATTGTGTACTATAAATATTAATATTTTTTACTATACATTTAGTTAAAGTTATTTCTCGGGAAGCGAAAACGACACTTATTTTGGGACGGAGGGAGTAGATATATAACCAATCAATCAATTACAAATACAAGAGAATCCTCGGCAAGAGATGACACAAGATTTTTTACCGAGGTTGACTTGCTTCCCGGCAAGCTAGTCCTTGTTGTGGCGATGCACCCACTTGATGGATCACGAGCTAACTGGCAATTCAAAGCCAAACCCTCAGCGGGTGCCGCACATCCACTCACATGATGGGGATCCTCCATGCCACGAGCAATCCACTAGAGTAGCCAATTGCGATCTCCCATGAGGAAGGCTCAAGAACCCATCACAAATCACTTGGTGAGGCTCGAAACAATCTCCAATCACGAGCTCAACACCGCCGCTGCTCCAAGCCGTCTAGGGCGTTGGAAAACACCCAAGAGTAACAAGAAATCCGCAGCAAACTCAAAGATCAAGTGACACTAGATGCAACTCTCAAAGCAATGCACTTGAATCTCACTCAATCTCACTAGGATTTGCTTGATAATCAAGCAAGGAGATGAGTGGAAGGAGTGTTCTCTAGCTCAATGTATGCCTCAAGTAATCAAATATGCGAGAGAGAACCTCCCAAAGCCAGCCACCTCCTATTTATAAGCCCTTTCAACAAAAGAGTCGTTGGCCACTTTCACTAGGATGAAAACGGGGGCACCAGACGCTCAGCAGGGTACACCGGATGCTCGACCCCTGCGTCTGGTGCTCTAGGGTTGGCCACGTGTCCTCCTTTGAATCTCGCGCACCAATCTCTAACGGTCACCTGCGGACCACTGGACGCAACCAAGTGAGCACCGGATGCGTCCGGTACTCACCGGACTCATGCGCAGAGAGGATCACAAAGACGCTCATTCACCGGACTCGGAGCACCGAACGGTCCGGTGCTCACCGGACTCGTGCGCAGAGAGGGTTGCAAAACCCCCTCACACCGGACGCACACCACCGGACGCACTTAGAGCGTCCAGTGCTCTCAGTCAGACACCCTATGCTTAAGTCAGACCACACCAAACGCATGAATAGGGAACACCCTGCGTCCGGTGCAGTGCGTCTGGTGCTCAACCCTAACAGGGCCAAGCACTGACAGCACACCGGACGCTCAGACCAGCGTCCGGTGCCTCCGTGCACTGCGTCCTGTGAGTGTCTCTCACACTCCCGCGACTTCTCCAAATTTCCCACCGGCGCAATAAAAAGTATACACTTAATTTTCTCAAAAGCGCCGAATCCCGCCTCGCAAGCTCGGTGGGAGGGAGAGAGGAACCCACACCCTTCTCAACCCTAGGAACTCCACCTCCTTTGTAAATGTGCTAACACCACCAAGTGTCCACCACCAAAGTGCATGTGTGTTAGCTTTTCACAAACATTTTCAATAAAGGAGTTAAGTTAGCACTTTACTAGATCCTAATGCATATGCTCAAGATATGGACCTAGTAGCACTTGATTCGAGAGATGACCGTGATTTCCCCTCTTGATAGTCGACTATCTATCCTAAATCCGGTCAATCACTTCTCTACTCAACTAAGACCGGCAAAGCAAAACCCTATGTTTATACCTTTGCCTTGTTCACTTTACTCTTTGTCTATCACCATGATCTTCACTTTATGTTTCATCTCTTTTGTGATCATGTGGTCACCTTTTCATGCCACCAAGCACCTTCATCACATGTGTTGCTACGCCTAACTCAAATCACTTAAACACAAGACATTAGCAACTCGGTGTCATTAATTACCAAAACCAAACTTGGGCTTTCACATGTGTTGTCTTTTGAAACTTCATGTGTCAATCTCTAACGGCTACCTGCAAACCACTGGACGCGACCAAGTGAGCACCGGACGCGTCCGGTACTCACCGGTCATGTGTGCAGAGAGTTCTGCAAACATGCGACCTCACCGGACTCTGAGCACACCGGACTCATGCGCAGGGAGGTTTGCAAAACGCACTAACACCAGACACTGAACACCAGACTCACTCCGGTGCGTCCGGTGCCTTGTCAGAAAACCTCCGCTGAAGACAGGTCACACCGGATGCGCAAACAGGGAATACCATGCGTCCGGTGCTTAACCCTAACCGGGCAAGGCACTGATAGCACACCAGACGCTCAGGCCAGCGTCTGGTGCCTCTGTGCACAACGTCCAATGAGTGTTTCTCAGTGAGAAACACTCTCGTGACTTCTCCAAATTTCCCACCAGCGCAATAGAAAATATACACTTAATTTTCTCGGTGGGAGGGAGAGAGGAACCCAAACCCTTCTCAACCCTAGGAACTCCATCTCCTTTGTAAATGTGCTAACACCACCAATGTGCATGTGTGTTAGCTTTTCATAAACATTTTCATCAAAGGAGTTAGGTTAGCACTTTACTACATCCTAATGCATATGCTCAAGAAATAGACCTAGTAGCACTTGATTCGAGAGATGACCGTGATTTCCCCTCTTGATAGTCAGCTATCTATCCTAAATCTGGTCAATCACTTATCGACTCAACTTAGACCAGCAAAAGTAAAACCCTATGTTTATACCTTTGCCTTGATCACTATACTCCTCGTCTATCACCATGATCTCCACTTCATGTTTCATCCCTTTGTGATCATATGGCCACCCTTCCATGCCACCATGCACCTTATCACATGTGTTGCTATGCCTAACTCAAATCACTAAACACAAGGCATTAGCAACTTGGTGTCATTAATTACCAAAACCAAACTTGGGCTTTCACAGGCCTAGGGAGTAGGGTCTTCGTCATCACAAAGTCCAGAATGCATGCAGGACGAGTCAGACCAGTGACAGCACGGCTCGAGCCCTCAGTGAAAGGAGGCCAGTAGCATGGTGAGATAAAGTCCACTAGAGGAAGCTCACCACCGTGGGGACAACGAGGGGGCTTGAAACTATCATAGCACAGCTCGTAAATCTTGGTCTCAAGGCAGTGAGGCCCCAAGTCTCTCTGGCACACTAAGTTGTGACCCTGTAGTCAGTGCCTGCCAGTGCGTAATGGATGTAATTATGATCTGGCACAATCCACACTGAGGCATAGAACTCTCTAACCCACTCCTCCACGTAGGTGTCTGGCAAAGCAAGAAGCCCAACAAGCCCTGGTAGATAGCTCAAGTAAGGCATGATGTCCTGACCAACAACATTTCTCAGCACCTCAAGGTCCATGACTCTGTGCTCTCTGAACTGAGCCTAACTCTGGACGTATGCCATATACATGTCCTCCTAAACCACTGTATAGAAACTGGCATGTGCTCGCTGGTCTCTGGTAGTAGGGAACCAGGTGGGGAACGGTGCAAACCTCAGCTCCTAGATCTCACGAGTAGATGCCTTGGTGTAATCCTTGTGAATCCAAGCTAGCGCTGGAGCACGAACTGGTGTGGAGTGAGCAGGTGTGGAAGACTGACACTACGTACTAGACATAGAGGCAACCTGAGTACGAGCGCGAGTCAACCTCCGGAGGGGCTGCTCCTCGGGCTGGGCCTCTATCTCCTCCTCCTGTGCCTCTGGCACCTCCTGAGCTGACACTCTGACGTCAATCCTCACCGGACAACCTCCAAGCATGATGGTGCCAGGTGGAGATCCATGCTGCTGCTCAACCTGTAGAACTGCTCGTTGTTGGGCGGTCGTGAGCTCGAATCCAATCCAAAGTGAGCCCTGACGACCTCCCGCCTCTACGGCCTCAGCTGCTGCTGCTACTGCCCGTGCAACCTCTGCCTCTTGGTCACTAGCCTTCCTCTTCTTGGCTAGCACCTTTTTTCCCTTGCCCTTCTCTGCTGCAGTGAGCCGACGGGGTCTATCATCTCCCCCATTGTCTCCAGGAGTGCCTCCACTACCAGCTATAAGACCACTGACATTCTTACAACATGCCATTGCAAGAACTCTTAAGCAAACACTGCCACACTGCCCAAAGAGGTGATGAACTGACACTCGAGAGGCTTGGCCTCAATCCGTACACGTAGGCTTAGCCCCGAGTTCGACTAACACGGTCAACTGGCCAAACGAGACTCACGCGCTGCAAGAGATAGAATAGGTAGGGTATATATAAGCACACATAATATCTACAGGAGAGAAACCCTAAAGAACGTGAGTAGTAGATAAGAACTAGATAAACCGGGCTCACTACCTGAGATGAGACGTGTTACGGATGATTTGATGAGATTGAAAGCGCACAGAACACTAGGATATGCACAACCAAGTCCTGCAAGAATGAAACGATGAAGAACATCGTCAAAACGACATCCAAATCGGTTCGTACATTTAATCGAGCACTTGGTGTGCAGGGGTAAATAGACTCACCCCAAACCCTAGAACAGCCGAGAGAACGGTTCTAGGGGGCGCAAGGAGGGAAGAAAAGCAGCCGAGGAAGAATCCTTGCGCAAGGATGGAGAAAACCGCTAAAGAAGGCCTTTGATGATGACGAGGTGGTAGCTAGGGAACCAGCACTTCAACGCGATCGCGAGGAAGAAGAAAACATATTGACAGAATAGATCACGCAGGGTCAGGTTATATGCGGCGTTCGCGGGGGCACCGGACGCACTTATGTTGGCACCGGCCACTGGTCTCGTGCGCAGAGAGCACCAAAACACGCCCTGACCACCGGACGCAAGCCACTGGACGCTCGCCTAGCGTCTGGTGCTGTGAGGCACGCACCAAGGGATCACCGGACGCACTTATGTTGGCACCGGCCACTGGTCTCGTGCGCAGAGAGCACCAAAACACGCCCTGACCACCGGACGCAAGCCACTGGACGCTCGCCTAGCGTCTGGTGCTGTGAGGCACGCACCAAGGGATCACCGGACGCACCACACCGGACGCACTCAGGGCACTGTGCGCGGGTCCGGTGCATGCTATATAGGAGACACAGTACACCGGACGCACTAAGGGCACGTCCGATGCACTTTCAACCTTAGATTTTCAATGAATTTTCATGCAACTTTCACCCAACCAAATTCCAACTTTAAGAAGACACAAATAAGCACCTGGTATGAGTGACCTCTCTCAAACCCTCAATTTTTTCATAAATATTTTGCCATAGGCTAAGTAGATTTTATGAAAATAGTCAACACAAAGCACCAAGGAGACATCATGTGGCCATTAAGCTAGGGGTCTAAATCATAATGAGCTTTGAATCCTCCCCCTATCAATGGACGAACACAGTGGATGCTCAAAGCATAACCAAAAAGAAACGACAAAGCAACAAACATGCATATGATATGCAATGCAATGCAATACTTGAAAGTAAACTAGTGCTTGTCAAGTTTGATCCAAGGTAAAGCTTGTTCACACACACAAGGGGTTTGTCTTAACCATGTTAGACAAGCCCTACATACAATCTTTTTGGATTTTTATTTTTAGTATGCATGATATGCAAAGCAAAAGTTGTTTACAAGAACAACACCCAACTTCATTTTTTAGTAAAGTTAGAAAGATCAAGCATATTAAGTTCATTTCTCAACATACAAAACCTAGCTTCATCTAGGGGTTTTGTGAAGATATCCGCTAATTGATTTTCTGTCCCCACATTCTCTAGAGATATGTCACCTTTGGTAACATGATCTCTAAGGAAGTGATGACAAATGTCAATGTGCTTAGTGCAGGTGTGTTGAACCGGATTGTTTGTAAGTTTTACAACACTTTTATTATCACACAACAAAGGTACTTTATCTAGAACTACTTCATAGTCTAACAAAGTTTGTTTCATGTATAGTATTTGTGCACAACAAGCACCGATGGCAATGTATTCCGCCTCGGCCGTTGACAAAGCAACACTATTTTGTTTCTTTGACATCCAAAAGACAAGTGATCTACCTAGGAAGTGGCACCCTTCGGATGTGCTTTTTCTATCAATGCGGCATCCGGCATAATCTAAATCGAAATAGCCTACAAGTTAGAATCTTGCACCTTTGGGATACCACAAGCCTAGATAGGGTGTGTATTTTAGATACCTAAGAATTCTCTTGACGGCAATCAAGTGAGATTCTATAGGCACATACACACACTAAACATGATATCGGGCCTAGATGCGGTGAGGTAAACTTCCTATCATGGAGCGATAGAGTTTTGTCAACCGGGTTACCTCCCTCATTCAAGTCGAGATGCCCATTTGATGCCATGGGAGTATTGATTGGCTTGCAATCCATCATCTCGAACCTCTTGAGAAGATCTTGAGTGTACTTCTCTTGAAAGATGAAGACTCATTCCTTCATTTGCTTGACTTGAAACCCGAGGAAGAAGGATAGCTCGCCAATCATGGACATCTCAAACTCCTTGGACATCAAATCACCAAATTCCTTGCAAAAATCTTTATTAGTGGAGCCAAAAATAATATCATCAACATAAACTTGACAAATGAAGATTTCCCCATTCATTTTCTTGGTGAAGAGTGTTGTGTCAACTTTCCCAATCTTGAAGCCCTTCTCAATGAGGAAGTCCCTAAGCCTCTCATACCAAGCTCTAGGAGCTTGCTTGAGACCATAGAGTGCTTTGAACAACCGATAGACATGCTTGGGGTACCTAGGGTCTTCAAAACTGGAGGTTGCTCAACATAGACAAGCTTATTAATGTAACCATTTAAAAAGACACTTTTCACATCCATTTGAAACGACTTAATGTCATGACTAGAAGCATATGCAAGTAGGATACGGATAGCTTCAAGTCTTACTACCGGTGCAAAGGTTTCACCGAAGTCAAGACCTTCCACTTGTGAAAAGCCTTTTACCACGAGCCTTGCCTTGTTGCGCACCACTTTGCCTTGATCATCTTTCTTGTTCCGGAAGACCCACTTTGTTCCAATCACTCTTACATCTTTGGGTCGCTCTTCAAGTGTCCACACTTGATTGGAGAAGTTGTTCAACTCCTCTTGCATGGCAATGATCCAATCCGCATCCCGAAGAGCTTCCTCTATAGTTTTGGGTTCATCTTCAAGAGACACAAAAGCGTGATGTTCAATAAATAAAGCATGTCTAGATCGTGTAGTAACACCACGTGATGGACTCCCGATGATGAGGTCTTGAGAGTGATCTTGGAGAAGATGTGATGTTCTTCTTGGCGCCACTTGAGGGGTTGCTTGGGGAGCATCAACATCTTGAGCTTGTGCCACCGCTTGCTCATGAATGACTTGAGTGTCTTCATTAGCATCTCGAGGTCGGGGCTCGATCGAGGCGGAGATTGCGCTCAAGGCCAAGGGCTCAAGCGAGACGGAGATTGCGCCCGAGGCCAAGGGCTCAGGCGAGGCGCTAGTTATGCTAGGGCTCGGGGTTCGTCCCTGTTCCTTTTTGCCGCTTTTTTCCCTCTTAATTTGGGTATCCCGGTTTATGGTACCCAACAACGGTTTTCCGTCGTCTATCGTCAAAGACTAGGATCCTGTGTTCACTGGCCATGTGTGGCGCGACCTCTTTAAGATGGCGGGTGTCACCCTGCGTCTTAGCATCGCCTTCCATCCCTAGACGGACGGCCAGTCCAAAGTTGTTAACAAAGTCATTGCTATGTATTTGCGTGGTGTTACACGTGATCGTCCGTGTGCGTGGGTGGACTAGCTGTTGTGGGCGGAGTATTGTTATAATATCTCCTTTCATATAGCCCTCCGCACCACGCCCTTCGAGGTGGTCTACGACAGGCCACCCCCACCTCTGCTGCCTTACCGTCTTGGGTCGGCCTAGACAGAGACGGCCAATGCTTTCCTTTGCTCCCGTGACGAGGTTCTGGTCGAGGTTCGCCAGCGTCTTCTCCAGGCACAGCAGTTGGCGAAGAATTACTACGACACCTCGCACCGTGACGTGGAGTTCGCACCCAGTGACTGGGTATGGGTGTCTCCTCAATCGCACCACCCAGTCCCTCGATCCACACGCCAAGAGGAAGCTTGGGCCTCGCTACGCCTAGCCTTTTCGCGTCATCGACCGTGTTGGACAAGTGGCCTACCGCCTGGAGTTACCAGAAGACTCCCGTTTCCACAACGTCTTCCATGTCGGCCTCCCTCAAGCGCCACCAGGGTGAGCCGCCAGCTGCGCCTGGTGTTGTTCCATCCGTCCTTGACGGTCACCGTTGTAGGCCCCTAAACAGGTCATGCGTGTCCAGCAGCAACGAGGTGACTGGCACGTCCTCATCAAGTGGCGTGGTCTGTCCGCTGACGATGCTACTTGGGAGCCGCTACAACATTTTCACGCTACCCCCCAAATTCTAGCTCGAGGACGAGCTGTTTGAGCAGACGGGGAGAGATGTTATAACCGACGTGCATTACGAAAGGAGGAACCTAAAGGTGGCTATATAGGCACCAATTAGAGGTCTTTGGACGAAATTTAATACAATGATATAAGATAGAGGGGGTTATTTATATTTTATAGTCATTGTACAAATACATATACTCTAGACCTATTTGAAATTAAGCAAGAGCATTATTCTACTCAGCTGCTCAACTTCCCTGAGGGAGCCGAGAAACCCTAGCCGCCCTTCCTCTCTCTCTCTCTCTCTCTCACGCCCAGCAAGCAAGCACGGCGCCCCTGCGTCGTGATCGCCTTCATCCTTCCCATCCCTACAATCTGCGCAACAAGCCTGGTAGGATCCGAAATCCTATCATATAGGTACTACTTAAAGTGAGCCATGTGCTACTATAATTAAATCAACTTGGATGAAAACTTGGGTCCAAAAAGAGAAAATGTCTCGCAGTAAATTGTCAATCCTATGCTTTACACTCTCAGAGAAAAGAATTTAAACAAGTGCTAATTGTGAAGTCCAATCATTAGGCTTTCACCTATACAGTGTCTGCCGATATTCTAATTGTCATATCATGAAAAACAAATCATTTTAAATGTCTCAGAATTCTGCAAGATGAGGGCATTAAAACAGAACTACGAAATTTCTTTTATTCTAAGAAAGAATAGGAAATTGAAAGTGACATAAGCATGTAAGGCTTTATGTCTCTTTTTCCTGAAACAAAGATATTTGGCTCCCTCCATGAAATGGACCAAAATCCTGCATTGAACATCTAAACAATATTTTCCACTAGATGCCATTGTCCCTGCTTTCATGATATTTCTGGTTGGCTTTATATGGTTCAGAACAGCTTGATGGGCATCACATGATTAGCTTTTTGTCAGTTAAAAGAATGAATTCAATCCCTTTTTAATTATTATTTTTGCTTTAATGTTATGCTCACTCCAAAGAGATTAGTTGTACGTACCACAAGGTAAATATCAAGCCACACTATCACAGTCTAGAGTACAAACAAAAATAAAGTTGCAAAGCCAGCACAATGTACTCTAAGGCTCCTCACTGCTCACCACCATTGAGGATCCTCCGGACCTTTTCAAAGCAGCTGTTCAAATGCAAAGTATTAGAGCATTCATGTGCAGAACACAAGGGAGGACAAGAAGGGAGGAACAAGAAAGACCTTTCTGATAAATTTGGAAACAAAGTCTTGACAGCATTAATCATAATGTCAGCACTTTGCGTATCCTCCACTGCAGGAGCTATGGTAACAAAGAATACATCAACATACAAGTGTGATGAATGAACAAAGGCTATACAAAAAAAATGTTAACAATGGTTCATGTCTTCATGATGTACCTTGAGGGCCTTGAGAATCAGAACCCCCTCGAAGATAACCTCTGGTGCATTCATCAACCTCCTTGGTATCTGCATGCAACGAACTTTCTATAATCTGTCCAACAAGCTTGTGGGCCATCACTGCAGTCTCATCACAAAGATCATGGAGATCTTTAGAACAACTTGCTGTTTCCACACTAGCAACAGCCTTATTCAAATGAGAATCCATCATGCTAACAGCCGCTTCTGTGTCTCTAGAATGCCTAGAACTCACGGCAGCAGTGTTGTGCAAGCTATTGGAACTGCATGGTTCATCAATATTTTGCTGAGGACAAAAATTGAAGTAATTGGTCTCTGTGAGTACAAAGTCATTGTCCTCACTGCGGTCATCGTGGTCTAAGTTTATAAGTTGATCATCACTTATGCATGCACTCCCTGAGTTCATTAACTGATCATTGATTGGGTCTCCAGCTACATCATAATATCCTATAGCTCTGAGATTGCTGCTCAAATTCAAGACAGACTCTACCTCTACTTCCTTTCTCCCTTCTGTGAACATATGTTGATGTCGAGACATACGATCAAAAAAAGCAATGACTTGCAGTGCTTTCTCTGGTAAATTACCTTCATCGCATTCAAACAAACATTCTAACAGATACCTTCTCACAGTTATCCTGAACTTTGTGTGCTCTCTCTTTTCCTTAGAGCCATGACATAACATGGGACGCAGCAGTTTCAGTCTATCATGTCTCATCTTTTCTAGCAACCATAGAGCATTCATTACATCATTCTGCAAGGAGATAACATGCCTGGAAAATGGAAAGAACTCTGACATTGAAATATCCACACATCTCAATTCTTTCTTCCGGCATAGGTTCACCACGGACATGGCTTTTGCTAAATTCGTTGGCAGGTCACAGCCTTCCTCAAGCTTCGATATGATCTTATTGCACCTTCTATGTACCTTTTCAAAAATTTCTTGCCTTGTGGAAGCTTGACATTCTAGCTCAAACCTTGGGGGAAGTGATTTTCCTTCGAGCTTCCTCTTCATTGCAACCAGAGCTTGCAATGGCAATGCATCCAGTTCACCTAAAGCTTGGACCAATGATGAGAGCAGTCTTGGCGTAACTGGTGTTGCAAGGCGCATGCAGTCAGATAGATAACTTGACGGATTAGTTAAGATCTGGGATAGCTCATGACAGCTGTTATTTTCATTATCCAAATCAGCTAAGTAAGCTGGGAGGTTATTCTTTACAAGTTTTTTCATTCTTGGCCTAGTCTTCTCAAAACTATTCCTATTCTGGTTAACAATACAAGCCACTGAATGAAGAGCTTCAAGGCTAAGTTTGTTGATTGTATTGTGCACAAACTTCAAACTCTCCGGACTCAGAGAGCCATCCTTCTCCTTTTGCAATTTAAAAAGTTGTACACCATCCTGAACTACATGGTGATTCCAGCCATTTTGTTCCAAACCAAAACATCTCTCGACATGGAGTCTAACTCTCTCACAGGACAGCTGAAAGATATTTCTTAAATAAGATGCATAGCTAAGCTCATTTTACATACATGGATGTACACAAAATAACACAACTCAAGTAAACCACAAAAGTAAGAGATTTCATCATAACAAATATGTTGTCCCCCAAACAGAAATAGTTCACCATCAGACTGCCCTATGATGCTGTGTGGATAACAAGACAGAGAGAGAGAGAGAGAGAGAATAGAACAGAAAGGAATAGTAGCAATGGCAGGTATTTCGAAATGCCAGGCAAAGGGTAGCATGATGTACTTCACAAAGCACACAAAATAGATCCAGCTGACAATTAAATGGATACAAAAGCTCATATCAGTTTCTATTTGCTACAGCAAGTAACAGGATAGGGAAATGCAAATATATACCTTACACGAATTACAGCCTATGTTATTTGGGCATTGCAGACTTACCTCATCCCCCCTGACATCTGATTCAGCCAAAAATCTGTAAAGCAGAGAAATGTAGTCTTTTTTTGTTACCAAAATACTGATGACTAGAGAGAAAGTTGAAGTGAAAAAATTGAGAGCACATAGATTATGGCATGGAGATTTTTTTTAGCAAAGAAAGGCAGGTTAGGCCCCTGTTTGACATGGAGACGGACACTAGCCACAATATGGCAGGGATAATTTTTCTCACAAAATATAGCACCCAAACGAATTGAGAAAACACCCCGATCATCCCTTTTTTTCACCTTGTGAAGAAGCTAATCAGTACTAGAGCACACAAAATTTCACACTATATATATGTATAGTCAGGCCCAGCTCCGACGGGGGTCGAGCGGTGCAGCTGCTCTGGCCCCCCAAAACCAAGGGGCCCTCCCCAGGTATGCACATTCTAGTATCAGGGCCTGGTCCAATAGCAGATTGACTATTCACGGGGTTTTCAGCCGGCTGTCACAAATCTGGGATATCATTCTTCAATGCTTCCATCATCTCATCTTACTTGGCCCCACATGCTGCGAGAGCAGATGTGGCAACACACGGCAATGCCCCCAAATCCAATCCCCATCGCACCCAGCCACCCACGCCGCCACATGGCAATGCCTATGGTTCAGACTTCAGACGTACAAGTCAGCGACACTGCACTGCTGCATCAGACACTTGCCGCGGTCTACCCCTAGCTAATTCTTATTACCAAAGTGATAGACCAGAAGATCATGAAATCCAGCAATAAGGTGTTCAGGTGAAGCCTGTTGCATACTCATTACTCCTGAATCCATGAATATCAGAATTTGGTGATTGATGAACATGCAGCAGAACATCGATTGAATGATTGATATTTGGCCAAGGACTATGTATAGTTAGAAGGTTCGTGTGTATAGACTACAGATAGGTCATGCCATTTGGCTGGTTTTATCATAACTCTACGTACATAACGATTAGCTATAAATAATGACCAATACAGTTCACTGTTAGGCTGACTGAATATTGTTTAGGGATATATATTATTGGATTTGTGACTCTAGGTGGTAACAAGTAAGATTTAATGAGTTAATCTAGAACCTTTGTATATCTGAGCAAATTTGAATTACTCATTGTTTCTTTAAATTTCAACATTGTCAAGTCAACTAAAAAGTATGCATCCAACAGTGACAATGGGGAAAAAATGAGAGAAAATGAGTTTACTGAATCACATGGATTTATAATGGTTTGGGTAACCTTATTCATTGAGAATAATTTAATCGATGAGATTGGTATTGATATCAGTGACTTTGCATATAGGAATGCCAGAAAGCAGCAAGAAAATATCATTAAATTATTTTATATAAGTATTGCTTTTTTATGCCTTTTAAGTGTTTGTTGATAGCATTATATACTTTTTGACGTTGAAATAACATTAAATATATACGTATAATTATGTTTATTTTAAGGGCCTCGGTTTAAGTTTTGCTACAGGCCCCATAAGGCCCCGTTCGGTTCGGGAGGATTTCACCGGGAATTATTCTGGTTGATCAATGCTTATATAAATTTCCAAAGCAATTCCAGTAGGATTCATTCCCAGCATTGATTCCATGCCAAATGAACGAGGCCTAAGTCTCAGGAATCAGGACTAGTTCCATATCAGTGTTCATCACGCACGCAAGAGAGTAGACTCACAGTTGTTCCATGAACTCAGGTCTCTTCACACGCTTGATGCATCCATCTTGTCCTTGAAGCATTGACAGCAGATATCTGCAACGCCCAATTCTCGATGATCAGCTGTAAATCAGGACTGCGAAAAGAATATGCTAGTACAATTCTAAGAATGTCACTGGCTATAAAAAAAACCTCCGTTTCTCAACGACCAAGGATTCATCTCGATGCACAAGCTCGCAGACTGCTTTGGCGTCCTCGACAGTGAAGTCCTGCGCCACCTCCCAGCCTGTTAAGTGGGAAAAAAAAAGGAAAATATAAAGAATCAGGAAGTTAGGAGAGAAGCAGCAGGCGGCAGGCGGCAGGCGGCGAGTGATTCTTACCCCCCATTTCTCGAGACCCGCGAATCCATGGGCCTGCAGCACCAAGCAGATGCTGCGACCTGGCATCGTCCATGGTTGCAGGAGAGGAATATTGCCGGCGCTTTTGTGGACTGCTGAAACGGGAACTGGAAATCACAGCTGCAGTTAGTTGCCGATCTCTGCGTTATATAAGAAGCCTAAGTCGGAGCGCACAAGCAAAGCACTGAATGGTCATTTAGCTCAGAATAGGGAGTTGGGGACAAATCACAAATCGATAGGATTTCTGCTGCAACCACGCGCAAATCCAGAGAGCAATCTACATGGGAAGCAATTGATTGTCTCATTGCTTGGTGGAGGGAGAAGCAGACAGGGACTAGAAACGAACCCGCGAGGTCAGCAGCAGAAGGACGGCCGGCGGCCGGTGACCGGCGCTCCGCTGGGCTTGACGGCGGCCGCCGCCGCGTCCTCGCGCACGGGGGAAGGTCGCTCCCTACTGCCCGTCCCTTAAGACCAAGCCGACCACGGCCCAAAATTTTAGAATTAAGTGGCTGCTCGACCAAAATTTACCATAAAATTTTTCACCAAACTCTGAGGCCATGTTTAGATGTGAAAAAATTTTAGATTTCGCTACTGTAACACTTTCATTTGTTTGTGGTAAATATTGTTCAATCATAGACTAGAGTCAAAAGATTCGTCTTGCGATTTACAGTCAAACTGTGTGATTAGTTTTTGTTTTCATCTATATTTAATGTTTCATGCATGTGCCGCAAGATTCGATGTGACAGGGAATCTTGAAAACTTTTTGGATTTCAGGATAGTTAGTCTATGATTGAACAATATTTACCACATTGAATCTTTTGACCCTAGTTAATTTATGATTGAACAATATTTACCACAAACAAACGAAAATGCTACAGTAGTGAAATCCAAAAAAATTTCACATCTAAACAAGGCCTCAAAGTTTGGTGAAAAATTTTATTTGGTTGACAGGTTTTGACAATAAACCAAATAATTTTTAATTACCTAAAAATCAGCCTTCTTTCGAGCGGTCGCTACTTATCTTCCTCCTCTAGCTTTTCGCTTCTTCCAACGATATTGGTAGTGCCTCAACGTCCAGCACTAGCAGCACGTCGCGCACCATACGAAAAAAAGGAAGTAGGCAGCGTCCGTACGCACGTCCCAGCATCGTGTCATGTTCCTCCACCGCATCCCATCTTCCCCCTGCGCTCCCGACTTTGTTCCTCACGGTGCCCTCATTCCCGTTCCCCACCGCTCCCTCCCTCTCCGTTGCCCCCACTGCACTCAGATTCTCCACGGCATCCCATCCTCCACCGCGCCCTGTTCTCCCATTGGGTCCTGTTCCCCATCGCGCATTGGCGTCAATCCGATTACAATGAGTTTGGAAAAAGGGGGTGGGAGATTACTACGTACAATAAACTTTCCAGACCATGAGTTTGGAAGAAGGGTGGAAGGACATTAACGCCAATCCAGGTCATGGAGCGTTGCTTGGTTGGCCACCCAGCGTGCCCAGGGCAAGCAATCTAGATGGTGTAGGCGACGATTAGCTTAAGTAGCAGGGTGGCATTTTGTGTCTTCAGCCGCTTGACGCCCAGGCTACCATCTTCCTTCAGCTCATAGACTTGTTCCCACATGATGAGGCATTGGGCTCATATTTTAGAACCATCAAAATAAATAGTATAGTAATATATTTAAATTTATAATATAAATTTCTCTACTCTAGAAGCAAAAATAAAGTTTGAGAGATTCTATTTTATATTTAGTGAACTGGATAAAAAGTTTGTTGATCAAGTATAAACAAGAGTATTTATTTTTATCTGAGAGTCCACAAGCATTTCAATTTGATTGACGGTATGGCAGGTGTGCCATGGATGGATGTTTAGCTTGTCATAGCTTACAATACCATTCACTGGCCATAGGATGTGCACACTGGATCTGTACAACAAGAATACAAGCGTCGGAGCATGAGCCATAGTCGGTGCCTTGCTAGACGACGGCCAGGTTCTCTTTCTTCATTTAATCACGCAAATTTGCAACGTTTAGTGCATGCAGACGACATCAAAACATCTATTGTGCGTGCTCTTAGGGCATGTACAGCCTGTTTATAAATCTCTTCTATATACCAGTGTTTTTGCGGAAAACCCCCACCATCTCGTTGAAGGAGGAGAGAGAGCGAACAGGCTTGGCTCGTGCTCCCACACCTCATCGCCGATGTTAGGCATTCTTAACGTCATTCCAAAAGTAGACTTAGTTTTCTAATTCTGATAACGGCGTCAAAAATGCCAAACTTATCCCTCATGCCACTTAAGCTAAGTTGTCATCCCCAACATGACATGAGAGACGCGGTATTGAAATATGCAATTGCTCTTCTGAATGAACAATAAATGAGATCTGTAAGCGCACAGATTAATACCGATGTAGCATTTTAACCGGGAAGTATTCCAGGTATCGTTATTTATATTTTTACCACTAGGAAGGGATTGCTAATCGTCAATGTTGATTATGGAATGAAATATGGAATTGAGTATCTATCATTGCATGTGTAATAGTGAGCATTTATATATCTCTTTCATACAGGGATAAATGTCACATAAAATATAGATAAAGTATGAATGGTGACACAGATAATTAATCTGATCAGCATAACTAGCCACATATAATAATGATAAGCACCTCAACAGATATTCTAGCAAGTCATTAGCATGGAATTAGGATGAAGTACAAGAATATTTCCTAAGTTATTCTTAACTATAAAGTCTAGCATATCATAGTTAGTGCAATTATACTTGGCAATCATTGCGAGACAGGACTATGCCCATGCATAGTGATATTATCAAGGAAGATGAGAACATAGCAATCACTCCCCTATAATAATGTTGCTCTACCTGCCCTATACACGGAAGGGGGGCTATATAAGAATCAATGGAGCTACCACCACCACGGTACGATCGCAGATAAATACGGTATAGGCACCACGCTACACAATACTTATCATTTACCCACTGTACACATGGATAAACGCTATACGATCCTAAACATGTATATAATTCCAATCTAACTAAGCCAAGCATATAACTATGATAAACTAAGAACGGTATAATTGCAAATATAAACAAGTAGAGCAAAGTCATAATCAATATATTAAAGTAGAACAAAGTCATATTCATAATATTGAAGAATAAATGATGAACAAATGAAGAACAATAGAGGAATTACCAAGAATTCTCTTGATAGATCCGGAAACCAATCGAAGATTGACTCCTTCTAGTTCTAATCCTATGTAGCTATGCTAAACTAGAGATCTAGTTAATGTGGTGGCTCTAGGGCTTGATCAGAGACTTCTTCTCCCGAGATGAATGAATGAATTAGGGTTTCAAAGGTGCCTCCTCCAGGGGCCAGGAGGCCTACTTATATAGTCCCTCCAAATGAATATGGGCCGTCGGATCAAACTGACCTTAATCGCATGGTTTTCCTTAATCCTCTAGGTCGGTGGAGCATTATCCGCGAGACGGAGCCTGATTGGCCCAGGCAGCAGGGCGGGCGCCCTGTCCCCGGGCCTGCTGTTGATATTTGTTAACGCCATCAGGAAATAATCTGCAAGCGCATGGATATAGGTGAGCATTTCACCCAGGAGGTTATCCAGAGTATCGTATTTATATTTTTACCACTGGGAGAAAGAATGCATCTGACTAACTAAATCTATTGCTACTACCCTTTAGGCTACAAACAATGTGATTCGATGTGAGCGATGTATAGAGAAGACTACAACCGTACTCTCGTTCTAACCTTGGTAAGGATGATCTACTGTTCTATTGGGGAGGCTTACGGAATCTAGACACCACAGAGGATGTTCGACCCACACCTATCAACCCTATCGATCCTGCTAACGGGATGTGGGCTACAAAGATGACTCGGAAATGTCACGTTCCTCGCTACTACCATGGTCCGGCTAGACAGAGGATATCTATGAGTACCCTAGCCCAAACACCACGTTTACGCTAGCAATGATTACTCTAAACTCAACCGGAAGAGATTAAAGTAAACTCATAAACTAAAGAACAATAAGAGCAAAGAACTTACTAGGATTTAGAAGTCGAAATACTGAAGAATCATAGGAGCAAGCCTCGGGTAAGGAGACTTGATCTCGTAGGTACAACCTCAGAGTAGACACCGACAGGCCAGGCTTCCTCCGATCTACACCTCTACTCTATCTCTCTCAATCTAGAAGAACTAATTCTAATCCACATTGGATGCTAAGCCATAATTCTCTATAGCGGAAAGGTTATCCTTCGAGGGCACCTCTCAACTCTATAATGATGTGTTCTCCTCCAGGGGCCAGGGGCCTTGCTTATATAGCCTCCTCCTTTGTGCCTTTTTGGTTCAGCAGGCGATGTGGTACTAAACTTTCCACCATATCTCATTAAAATGCACATAGGCCTTAATGGACCAAATCTGATTTGGGCTCAATTAATCCTGCAGCTCTTTTATGTGGAGTCCTTCTTTTATTAATATCTCTTGATTCTGAACTCCAAATATAGCAAATAATATATGCATTTCGATCAGCTCGACGAGATCTTTGTAATGGTGTACTCCATTTTGTGATTGGTGCTTGTACCAGGGCGGGTGCCCAAGGGGGAGGGCGGGCGCCCTGCCCCCGGGCCCGTTCGGCCTCGCGTTCGTTCCCGTGGCTTCTGGAGTCTTCTAGATGATAGAAAATTGCGCGACACGTTAATATCTCTATGTAAACCCGACGTGTGGGCCTTTCCTTCATATTTCCTGATAACCCCCTACAGAAATAGACAAACAACAAAACTCGTGGAATTCTGTCAGATAAAACCCTAAGTCTGGGTGTTGGTTGCATTTAGATCCTTTTCTTTAGTTATTTGATGATTATATTTGGCATCAACAAACTCCCCCAAGCTTACCTCTTGCTCGTCCCTGAGCAAGGATGGACTCAAGAGTTTCTACAATAGTTTCATGCCTTAAAAGTACACATGCGTTCAAGCAAGATCTCATCTCTCAGTTAGAGTAAACTGTTAAGACTTAAAACTTACTCATTTTACCTTTCACCATGGGGCTTGCAACCGTCACTTGTGTCTTGAGCAGTTAAAAGATAGAACAGTCAAGTCAAGCGCCATGTCTCTTATTCTTGATCAGTAGCTCTGGAGTTTTTGTAGATTTTCAAATAAAACTCAGAGATTCCTTGTATGACTCTCTCAAATCTCTCTTTTGTGGTATTTCTAGATCCTCACCAAGGCAATGATGATATATGCCTTCTCTCAAAGTATGTAGTATTTGTGGTATGAGGCATAGTGATATTGTCTTCTCTCTCACCCTACTCTAATAAGGTTTTGATATCTGGAGCTCATAGGTGGGAGATAGATAATACAAACTTACAAGACATTTATTGCATAGTCAAACCATGGATCCAGAAGAACAAGTCAATAAGTCAAATCAAGATGTGCATGTGTAGCGAGTGAATGGTGTATGGTGATAATGGTGATAACAATGGTGAAGGTCTAATTCTACTTTTGCTCTTTTTAGGGGATACATACCTTTCTTGCACTTTGAAGCTTTTTTGAGGAGAATGAGATGCTCTATATATTTTTTCTCTCAGGTGGGTATCTTGTACCCCTAATTCTACTGTCGAACACTTGTCCATTTTTACCTCTCGTCTCACTTTTTCTTTTCTTTGAGGATCCGGGCACTTGCCCCTTTTTATTTTCTCGTATTTTTTTCTCTCTCTTTTTTTCTTTTTCTTTTTTTTTGAGCACTCATCTCCTGAAATAATATAGCAAGTGGTAGTAACCAAAATAACTCGAACATTTATTTCACAGGGAAAAACAGAAATATGAGAATGTTTTTGGCTATTCTCTCCCGGATTAGGAGTAGAATACTTTTGGGTGGCTCTAGAGATGGAAATGAGTGGATATATGTGGATGCGTACTTCTGGAGTAGAAGTAGCATGTATGAGTGAACGTGCAAGTGAATCTTGATTTTTAACCGCATGACAAGCTCTTAAGGGTCTACACAGCTTGACCACACTCAATGCTCATAAGCAGTAAAAAGTAAATATATGGTTCATAGTCTAATAAGCATGTATATGTGGCTGTGGTAGGATTTTAAACTCTCATCATACAGGAACTCATCATGTGTTATTTTAAAGATTTTCAAAGATAAAATTCTCCAGAATTCTAGCATCTCTAGGTACAGATAAACAGCAGCTCAATCTTCCCATATCATATCCGTTAACAACTTAGACTTCAGATCTAGTTCTCTTCCTACAAGTTCAGGTTTAGAGCAAATCTTAATTCATAACAGTCATGCCTAAACTTGAGAGAGATTTCAATTTTGAAAACTAGTCATGGCAGAGCAACTATTCATCATTTTTATGTGAGAGCTTATCATGAGGGTTCCTAGCAAACTTCATTTATTTATTTAGCAAACTAAGCAAAGATATATATATATATATAAGCACAAAATTTTTATTTGGGTTTTCATGATTATGCATCTTTTTATTATTTGAGTAAAGTATAAACGCGAGTAGAAACACTTAGCTAGATAAATGGGGGTGCTCTCCCCCAAGCTGGATTTTGACGTAATTTCTTCTAATGTAGCTAGCAGGTGACGGAGGTGTATTTGAATGTCGGCAGCACCCTGACAGTGATTACTATGTCCTCTGCTGGCTAGTCTTCTTTGATCCTTGAATTCTGTGGAGCTCAAATAGACAACAAAGCTTTGTGGAACTGGTTAAGTGTTAGCATAAAATCTCTTAGCCTTTATCATATTGAGATTCCTCCTAATAAATTTTACTCTCTATGGTAGGATCCTAAATTTATTTTTATATTCTCATATTTATAGGATAGGAATATATTTATTTTATTTTTATGCCACCACAGTGAATGTACTTATGGGTTTTATGCCATGAGCATACTCACATGGGGCTTACTATTTTTAATATATTTTTTTTCTTTTCGAGATGATATGAAGTTGATTAACTAAGCAAAATAATTGAAGGGAAAAGGATAACTACCAAGTTTACCTCTTGGCAAGGCGTTTGGTGTTTTTAAGTCCTCCGAACGGGACTCTCTGTTTTCTTAGTCGTCTTGGGATTCGCTGGATGGCGTAGTCGGTGGTTCCGGCGGCGCCTCCTCTTCGTGTATAGCTATCTTCTTTCTCCACACCTGACTCGGTGCTATGGTCTCCTCAGGACAGTTTTGTTCAAGTTGTATGTCTTCAGACCTTACCACTTCTCCTTCGTAGTCTGCCCATCCGTCCTTGATGATTTGCCTCCTCTGGTTGCGGTCGCGTCGTCTTCTTCTTGTCCTGATCTGCTTAGAGTCTTCAACTATATAGTTAAGGTCAGTAAAATAGCGACGTACCTTCTCAGAGGAAAAGTGCATGTGGACTTCTCCGGTTCCAATGTAGATGATTGCTTTAACGGTGCTGAGAAACGGTCTCTCAAGGATGATGGGTGGATCGTACTCGTCTTCTCCCATGTCAATAACCTTCAACCTTTCGGAATGTCTGATCTGCCATCTGGAGCTGGGTCATCCTTTTTGGTCAGAAACGGTGACTTAAGTCGACGATCTTGACCTCCTTGAACTGCAGTGACCATCTTAGCTCACTCGGTCCACATTTGCTTGTTCCTATTCCTCCTGTTGGTCCTCTTCCTTGGTTCATGTCAGGATTGCTCTGAAATTTGTGTAGTATTGTTCTTGAAGGAAAACGTCTCTTTCTTCTCCTTGATGTAGAAACTGATCTTGGCAGCATTAGCATAGATGACAACTCCCGAGGTGTTTAGGGATGGCCTCTGTTGATTCCAACCTTGATTTTGTTGAGGACGGTTGTAGTGGTAGTTGTTGTTGTAGTAGTTTACGTCCTTAAGTATCTCAGGGCAGTGATGGCCTGAGTGTCCAGTATCTCCAGTGTGTTTGTGCTCGTAGATCCAGGTTCTTCACTTGGTGGAGTCTGGGAGTTGTAAAATCCTCCACGTTTCTCAAAATGTGTCCTGCTCATAGAGACAAGGCAGAGATCAAGTGCATGAGCCCTGTTGGTGGAAAACACCAACAAAACCAAAAGTATATTTATTCTTCTCTATCCTTAAGCATAGGGAGCAAGACAAAGTTGATGGGTGATAGGTTCATGAGTGTAGCATTTAAAACATTTGTCACATCAGATCGCTCAACCTTATGGAAAGATAATCTATCTATGTATGTGCCTTTATATTTTCCCAAAGATTGAATGTGCAACATTTTAGCTTATATGATTAGGAGTGTGGGATCATGAAGGTAGTACTAAGAACAAAGATTAAAGGACTAAACATGCTGAATCAGTTGGGTTGGTTAATTTGGAGTTATAAATCATCCATGTTTGTCTCTTTATTTATGTGAACGCCGAAACCAAGGAGAACTTATAAAAGCGTTAGTCAAGTACCTTAAGATGTTACCTTACTTGAAGAGTGATGGTACAACATCACCTTGTGGAAGCTTTCCTTTCTTAGCGGTTGTGCATCGTGTTTGTGGCACCCTCCATGGATCATCTCTTGTGAGCTATGCCTTCCTTGTGTAAATTGTTAACCTTCATGTGTCTCTCTTTTTGTCTCCCATGTGAGTTGTATCTCAGGACTTCCCAGGTTGATATTGAAAGTTTTCCTGCAGGGGTTAGTCCGACAAAATATCCAATATCTACTATAGCATACTATTGGCTCAAAAATCAACCTAGACACCATGTCTAATTTGATTTAGAAGGACATTTTAGCCTAAGCACCATGCTTAATTTAAAATCCCTTGGAAGTAAGATCATCATTCCTAAACTAAGCACCATGCTTAATTAAGAGATAAATGAAACTACTCCAAACCTAGACATATACTAAAGCAAATAAAGGTAGTATGAGAGCATTAGAGATCTACTCAAATGGAGATGAAGTAGCGTGATTAGTATTTAACAAATTGAGCATGTCTCAAAGGTAGGGACAACCAACATAGCAACATGGAAAAGAATGTTTTTATGTAAAGTACTCCCCCAAGCTTGAATTTTGCAAAATTCAAGATTGGATGAATTTAATTCAATGTTGCATGATGATTGGTTGGGCATACCTTGCGCTTGTCATTCCTCGGATCTTCTTGCTCCAATCCTAGAAAGGTTAGTGACACGAATACCCAAAGGAATATTTCTACAATTATCTTTATATGCTCAATACACAAGGTAATGTTGCAAATAATTAAAAGTTCATGTTACGATCTGATAAGTGCTTGTTTTAGGACACTAAACTTGTCCTTGGGAAACCATCAATTTATGTTGGCGAAGTGGTTTCCCCTCCAACACTGACCTACATCAAGATCAACTCAACGAGATCTGCAATATTTATTATAGACATATACATCGACAACTGCCCTTTTAAAGTTTTTATAAATAGAAAGGAAGAGGGGGTTGGAGATCTCAAATGTGGTAAGGTTGGAGAGACCAACTGATTGGGGAGATGTTTTATATGAGCAAGGACTTGGTGAGGTATTTATGAAATAACTTCCATGCTCACTGTTGTTTCTCTCATTCTCAAACTCCAAGGATGATTCTTCATAAATGCTTAAAATTCCTCTAGGATTGTCTCTCAAGTTTGTTTTATCCATCCATTCAATGGTGATAGCACATGGATTTTTAATGCCCTCTAGCCATTGGTGTTGCTCTTCTCGATCCTCCTTGTGGTCTTGGTGACTCTTATGCATGGGATGTCTAGAGAGATTTATAGGATCATCGGAAGGTTCAAGAGAAAGAGCATAGTAGAAATTATTAGGCTCAAGGATGGATTTAAAGATAGGTTCGAATGAGTCATCGAAAGTGGGCGTAGAAGGGGAGAAGATGTGATTGTCTTCTAAATGGCTTCGCTCTCCTTCTATTGCATCACTTAAGATGTCATCCTTGAGTCTTTCTAGATGTCCATCAAAGGGATTGGATTTGAGATGCTTTCTAAGAGATCCCTTCTTAGGAAGGTTCAGACTATATGCACTCAAAGGTCTCTTATGAAGCAGGAAGTTTAAGCTCATCCCAAAATGAATTTCCAAAGGTAGAATTTCTTCTTCCCTTAGATGATTTTGGAGCACTACTAGTTTGGGTTGGATAGCCAAATCATGGGATTGAAATATTTGGAAATCGGCTATTGAAACTTCCTTTCCTCGTGTGGGAGATGATTCCTTCTCTATCTCTAGGATTTTTTTATGAAGACTAGTGCAAGAAGGATGTCCATGAATGAAGACATACCTTGCTTTACTAACAGATAAAGAAAGAAAAACTCTACCAAAGGTTATATGATTAAGACCAATGTGAAAATATCGAGGAAAAACATGGTCTTGTAGGGCTAGGTTTAAACCAAAATTTATAGAAAGATTAAAAGATTCCCTAGGTGTAGCTAAAAGTTCATTATCTTCTTGATTAAAAGATAGGACCTCAGCTATAGAAAAGGGTTGGTTTTGACCTATTGCAATCAACTCCGGACACAAATCATAATTAGGGGCAAAGAAAGGACTTGTTGACTCCCATGGTCTATGGCTGGTCTCCGAAGGTGCAAAAAATTCAATAATAGGTGTGGAATTTAAGTTATCCATAAAGATGAAAAAAATAAAAAGATAAAAAAATAAAAGTATAATACAAGATAATAGCAAGACTTAAAGTTGTCTCAGCAAACCGTCTTTCTCCCCGACAATGGCGCTAGAAATGCTTGTTGATAATTGTTAACGCCATCAGGAAATGATCCGCAAGCGCACGGATATCGGTGAGCAATTCACCCGGGAGGTTATCCAGAGTATTGTATTTATATTTTTACCACTGGGAGAAAGCGTGCATCTGACTAACTAAATCTATTGCTACTACCCTTTAGGCTATAAACAATGTGATTCGATGTGAGCGATGTATAGAGAAGACTACAACCGTACTCTCGTTCTAACCTTGGTAAGGATGATCTACTGTTCTATTGGGGAGGTTCACGGAAACTAGACACCACAGAGGATGTTCGACCCGCACCTATAAACCCTATCGATCCAGCTAACGGGATGTGGGCTACAAAGGTAACTCGGAAATGTCACGTTCCTCGCTACTACCACGGTCCGGCTAGATAGGGGATATCTATGAGTACCCTAGCCCAAACACCATGTTTACGCTAGCAATGATTACTCTAAACTCAACCGGAAGAGATTAAAGTAAACTCATAAACCAAATAACAATAAGAACAAAGAACTTACTAGAATTTAGAAGTCGAAATACTGAAGAATCCTAGGAGCAAGCCTCGGGTTAGGAGACTTGATCCCGCAGGTACAACATCGGAGTATACACCGACAGGCCGGGCTTCCTCCGATCTACACCTCCACTCTATCTCTCTCAATCTAGAAGAACTAATTCTAATCTCACATTGGATGCTAAGCCCTAATTCTCTATAGAGGAAAGGTTATCCTTCGAGGGCACCTCTCAACTCTATAATGATGTGTTCTCCTCCAGGGGCCAGGGGCCTTGCTTATATAGCCTCCTTCTTTGTGCCTATTTGGTTCAGCAAGCGATGTGGTACTAAACTTTCTACCATATCTCATTAAAATGCACATAGGCCTTAATGGACCAAATGTGATTTGGGCCCAATTAATCCCGCAGCTCTTTTATGTGGAGTCCTTTTATTAATATCTCTTGATTCTGAACTCCAAATATAGCAAATAATATATGCATTTCGATCAGCTCGACGAGATCTTTGTAATGGTGTACTCCATTCTGTGATTGGTGCTTGTACCAGGGCGGGCGCCCTGCCCCCGGACCCGTTCGGCCTCCCGTTCGTTCCCATGGCTTCTGGAGTCTTCTAGATGATAGAAAATTGCGCGGCACGTTAATATCTCTATGTAAACCCGACGTGTGGGTCTTTCCTTCATATTTCCTGATAACCCCCTATAGAAATAGACAAACACCAAAACTCGTGGAATTCTGTCAGATAAAACCCTAAGTCTGGGTGTTTGTTGTATTTGGATCCTTTTCTTTATTTATTTGATGATTATATTTGGTACTTAAGGACCGTCAACACCTGCTCGGCCTACCGCTCGTTCTCGTGGCTTCTGGACTCTTCTAGGTTAGGGAAAATTGCGCGGCACATAATTATCTCTATGTAAACCCGACGTGTGGGGCTTTCCTCCATATTTCCTCATAACCCCGTGTAGAAATAGACAAACACCAAAACTCGTGGAATTCTGTCAGATAAAACCCTAAGTCCGGGTGTCGGTTGCATTTGGGTCCTTTTCTCTATTTATTTGTTGATTATATTTGATACTTAAGGACCGTCAACAAACTCCCCCAAGCTTACCTCTTGCTCGTCCCTGAGCAAGGATAATCTCAGTGATGGATCAGAAGTTGCTGTAATGCCTTTGAGTTTTGACGGTACACATGCTTTCAAATAAGGTCTCATCTCTGAGTTAGAGTAAACCGTCAAGACTTAAAACTTACTCATTTTACCTTTCACCATGGGACTTGTAATCGTCACTTTTGTCTTGAGCAGTTAAAAGATAGAACGGTCTAGTCAAGCGCCATGTCTCTTATTCTTGATCAGCTATAGCTCTGGAGTTTTTGCAGATTTTCAAATAAAACTCAGAGATTCCTTGTATGACTCTCTCAGATCTCTCTTTTGTGGTATTTCTGGATCCTTACCAAGGCAGTGATGGTATATGCCTTCTCTCAAAGTATGTAGTATTTGTGGTATGAAGCATAGTGACCTTGCCTTCTCTCTCACCCTACTTTAATAAGGCTTTTGGTATCTGGAGCTCATAGGTGGGAAATAGAGTATACATACTTACAAGACATTTATTGCATAGTCAAACCATGGATCCAGAGAAACAAGTCAATAAGTCAAATCAAGATGTGCATGTGTGGCGAATGAATGGTGTATGGTGATGATGGTGATAACAATGGTGAAAGTCTAATTCTACTTTTTGCTCTTTTGAGGGGATACATACCTTTCTTGCTCTTTGAAACTTTTGAGGAGAATGAGATGCTCTACATTTTCTTTTTCTTTCCTCTCAGGTGGGTATCTTGTACCCCTAATTCTACTGTCGGACACTTGTCCATTTTTACCTCTCGTCTTACTTTTTATTTTCTTTCGAGGTTCCGGGCACTTGCCCCTTTTTATTTCCTCGTATCCTTTCTCTTTTTTTCTTTTTTAGAGCACTCATCTTCTGAAATAATATAGCAAGTGGTAGTAACCAAGATAACTCGAGCATTTATTTCATAGGGAAAAACAGAAATAGGAGAATGTTTTTGGCTATTCTCTCCCGGATTAGGAGTAGAATACTTTTGGGTGGCTTTGGACATGGAAATGAGTGGATATATGTGGATGCGTACTTCCGGAGTAGAAGCAGTATGTGTGAGTGAACGTGCATGTGAATCTTGATTTTAAACGCATGACAAGCTCCTAAGGGTCTACACAGCTTGACCACACTCAATGCTCATAAACAGTAAAAAGTAAATGTGTGGCTCAAAGTCTAGCAAGCATGTATATATGGCTATGGTAGGAATTTAAACTCTTATCATACAGGAACTCATCATGTGTTATTTTAAAGATTTTTAAAGATAAAATTCTCCAGATTTCTAGCATCTCTAGGAATAGATAACCGTTAACAACTTAGACTTCAGATCAACTTCTGTTCTCACAAGTTCAGGTTTTTAGAGCAAGCTTTAAATTATAACAGTTATGTCTAAACTATAGAGAGAACTTCAAATTTAAAAATTAGGCAGAGCAACTATTCATCATATCCATGCTAGAGTTTTATTATTAAGATTCAGTTTAGCATAGCCACTTTATTTATTTATTAAGCACACTAAGCAAAAGATATATATATATATATAAGCACAAAATCTTTATTTGGTTTTTCATGGTTATGTATATTTTTATTTTAATATAGTATAAGTATAAATGTAGATAGAAATACTTCTGATGTGATGAAATCTCTCCCAAGCTGAATTTTGACATATAAAATCTTTCCCAAGCTGGATTTTGACGTAATTTCTTCTGATGTAGCTAGCAAGTGGTGGAGGTGTATTTGAAAGTCGGCAACACCCTGACAGCGATTAGAATGTCCTCCGTCTGCTAGTCTTCTTGATCCTTGAATTCTGTGAAGCTCAAATAGACAACAAAGCTTTGTGGAACTGATTAGGTGTTAGCATAAATATCTAGCCTTTATCATGTTGAGCCTCCTCAATAAATGCTACTTTCTTTGGTAGAATCACAATTTTATATTTATATTTTCATTTTTGTAGAGAAGAAGAACATTTTTATTTTATTATTTTTTATGCCACCAGAGTGAATGTACTTATGAGTTTTATGCCACTTGTATACTCACATGGGGCTTACTGGTTTTAATATTTTTATTTTCTTTTTAGGATAGTATGAACATGATTAACTAAGAAAACTATTTTAAATAATTGAAAGGAAAAGGATAACTACCAAGTTTACCTCTTGGCAAGGCATTCGGTATTTTTAAGTCCTTCGAACAGGACTCTCTGTTTTCTCAGTCGTCCTGGGATTCGCTGGATGGCGTAGTCGGTGGTTCCGGCGGCACCTCCTCTTCGTGTATAACTATCTTCTCTCTCTACACCTGACTCGGTGCTACGGTCTCCTTAGAACAGTTCTGTTCAAGCTGTATGTCTTCAGACCTTACCACTTCTCCTTCGTAGTCTGCTCATCCGTCCTTGATGATTTGCCTTCTCTGGTTGCGGTTGTGTCGTCTTCTTCTTGTCCTGACCTGCTTAGAGTCTTCAACTATATAGTTAGGGTCAATAAAATAGCGGCGTACCTTCTCAGAGGGGAAGCGTATGTGGACTTCTCTGGTTACAATGTAGATGATTGCTTTAACGGTGCTGAGGAACGGTCTCCCAAGGATGATGGGTGGATCGTACTCGTCTTCTCCCATGTCAATAACTTGAAAGTCTGTATGGACAAAATGATCGTTTATTTTGACAGGGACATCAGTTACTATACCTTCAACCTTTTGGAATGTCTGATCTGCCATCTGAAGCTGAATGTATATCGGTTGTAGGGGCATGGTTCCGAACAGGAGCTGATAGGTGACTGCGGCCATTATGTTGACGCCCGATCCGGTGTCGCAAAGCGTCTTCTGGAAGTTGTATCCATTAATGGAGCACTGGATGCTTGGCATACCTGGGTCGTCCTTCTTGGTCAGGAACAGTGACTTGAGTCGACGATCTTGACCTCCGTGAACTGTAGTGACCATCTTAGCTGACTTGGTCCACACTTGCTTGTTCCTGTTCCTCCTGTTGGTCCTCTTCCTTGGTTCATGTCGGGATTGCTCTAGGATTTGTGCAGTCTTGTTCTTAAAGGAAAACGTCTCCTTCCTCCCCTTGATGTAGAAACTGATCTTGGCAGCACTAGCGTAGATGACAGTTCCCGAGGTGTTCAGGAATGGCCTCCCTAGGATGATGGGTGCCCTCTCATCAGTACCGGTCTCTATCACCACGAAGTCTGCTAGGGCGTAAAAGGTACCAACTCAGACGCAGAGGTTCTTCAATATTCCCCTTGGGAAACTTAGTGTCCGATCTGCAAGGTGCAAACACATGGTTGTTTCTAATAAAGGACGTGTAAAGAATTTTTCATAGAGTACCCTGGGCATAATGTTGATGCTGGAGCTAAAGTCGCAGAGTGCTTCTAGGAAGTCCACGATGCCGATAGAGACCGGGATGACGGGGCATCCTGGATCAACTCTCTTGACCAGCAGAAGGTCAGTAGTTACTTTCACAATGGGGTTACTCCAGTAGTTACCTGCATCAAACATGTCTACAAGATTTGCAGATTCTAATCCTTCCAGTTGTGATGGTATACCGGGGTTAGTAGGAGGAACAGCAGCAGCTATTTAATTTAACTGAGATTCAATCATTTTATTAAAGTTAATTTGATTCTTGATGGCAGTAGAAAAATTATCCATTCTATTATTTATATTTTCTAGCATTTTATCATTTGATGCCAATTTCTTAGATAGGTTATCCATTAGCTTTCCTTGATTAGACACTAACTCTTTCAAAGGTGGAAAATTATTATTATTGTTGTAAGAATTATTACCTTGATAATTACCTGAGTAGTTAGGCCTCTGTTGATTCCAACCTTGATTTTGTTGAGGACGGTTGTAGTAGTTGTAGTTGTTATTGTTGATCTAGTTCACGTCCTCAAGCATCTCAGGGCAGTGATTGCTTGAGTGTCCAGTATCTCCACACTCCTCACAAGTCACGTGAGAGTCGTAGACGTGCATGACTTCTTTCTTATCTTCAGCTCTATCATCGAGCTTCTTTATGAGCAGGTCTAGCTTGGCAGACAACATGTCTACCTCCTTGAGCTAGTGTATACCTCTACCCTTCTTGCGTGTCTGGGTCCTCTCTTCGTTCCAGCCTTGGTTGGACGCCATCTTCTCCACAAGAGCTGTGGCTCGTGGTATGGTGAGTGACAGGAATGCTCCTCTAGCTGCAGCATCCATGGTTTCACGGACGCTATTGTCAAGCCCATGATAAAACGTCTACATCAGCAGCCAGCTCTCCATTCCATGATGGGGACATTCTAGGATGTAGTCTTGGAAGCGCTCCCATGCTTCTGGAACGAATTCATCATGTTGTTGCTGAAAACTTGTAATTTTCCCAGAGAGCATTGGTCTTGCCTATTGATGAGGACATCCCAACCAAGCATGCTCCCTCTAATTCCATGCCAACCTCTACACCGACTACGCCGGCACCAGCCCAAGCCATTGATAGAGCAATTACACGTAGCCGAGCCAAGAAGCTGCAACAAGAGGTGAACGCGCTACTTTGTGAGAGTTCTATTAATATTAATGAGAATATTATACTACCTAAGTGTTCTACTTTGGTTGTGCTTAGGTATACACATGAGGAGGGAGGTGACCTGGATCGCAAGGATTGGAACAACACGGTGCAGAACGGACCAGTTGAAAGAAGGGCAGATCGGACCAGTGCGGTGCAGAACGGACCAGTTGAAAGAAAAGATCATAACTTTCACTTTCGAGATGCTATGAAGGCCCATGAGCACTTGATGGAAAGCTCTTCGAGTCTACTTTCCAATGAATCAAGTGGCAACCAGTTTGGATACTCCATACTGCCTGCAGACCAGAATTAGTACAGACTGCTCAGAAGGTCAACAGTCTGTCGTGACAGAATGTTGGTACAACTTGCCAAGTAAAACTGTACCAATCTACAGAGTTTCGTGGTGCATGGCATACGTTGCTGGAAAGCTCTTGGAGTCTAGTTTTACACCCAAGAAACGGTTCATCATTTGGACTTCCCAATAAAAAGTTATCGTCAGTTTATTGGAAACTGCTCTGGAGGCCAACAGTCACGCGAAGCCACTTCAGGAATCCATTTCGAGGGGACCTTTCACATTGCCTTCCCTCAGAAACTCTATTTCGTTTTCATTCCTATCTAGCAGGGCTGTTGCTAGTATAAATACCCCCTAAGACTCATTGTAATGAAAGACTTTGATAATTGAAATACAGAACCCCTTTGTTCAGCTGCGTGCTAACAAATTCAGAGAGTGATCTCTACCCCTTTGCTCTTGTGTTTTCCTTCGTGGAGATTACAGAAGTGGCCGCGTCATCGGCACCCAATCCGTGCTCCTGATCCTCGAGTTCAGGTTGCGTAGGTTGGTTCTTTGAGAGTGTGGTTGGGCGAATCCTTGGTTCAGGCTGCCGTATAGAGACGGTGGTTGGCTCCTTGTGCGTGTCGTCAGGTTGCACTAGTTATCCTCGCTGCTTGCAGCAAGTTATCGGCTGATCTTCAGCTAGTTATCCTACGTCGTGAAGATCGGGACAACGACCTCACCATCTGGTATCAAAGCTCAAGTTTCCACGGTAGGATTTTTACCCTTAGCTACATATATATATATCTTGTTCGTCCTATCCACCAAAAAGCCATAAAAAATTGCATTAGCCCTTTGTTTCAATTTGTTTTTCTTGTGAGTTTTGTTAAGTTTCAGTCCATTAGAGTTTTGTTTAGTTGCTGATCATCGTATCCTTTGTGTGTCCTTTGTGCCTCTTTTATATCTACAAATCCCTAAAGAAAATCTGAAACCGGTATCATCCTTCGCGTAAACTTTGAGCCTATCAAGTTAGAACGCTGACAGTTGTGTCTTGTTTCAAAAAAAAAGTGTGTGTAAGTGTTATATCTGCTCTTGTTCTTAGTTATAAAAAAAACAAAGTATCAAAAAAAAGGAAAGTGAAAAAAAGGAGAATTGAGGAAGAAAAGTTGTGAAGAAAGAGTAGAAAATTCACTCTGTTTATGTGCTCAAGTTCTGAATTTTATATCAAGTCACACAATCAGTCATTATCCATCTTTGGTGCAAAATTTTGCTTGGGTTTGATTGCAACACTTGCATCCTAGGCATACTCCTTGTTTGCATCAAATCTGAATTATCTTTGCGCGTGTGTTTGATCTATTTACATCACTCATATCTTGTGGTCAGCACTAGGCATTGAACTTCTAGTTTGGATTGTGGTTTAACTTTACAATATCAAGAATTCAGACTGCATTCCTTGTGAAATATATCCCCACCAAGCTCCACAAATAACCCACCGTCATAGGAAAATACTGATCTTGGATTCTCCCAACCATCATTCTCGGTTACCACCTCGCATTGGCCGTTGTAATCTGCGGGGAACTCACATGAGCTTCGATTGGTAAGAGAGGTGAGATTGTGAGATTCCACATATAATTCCCTATTCTACGTATATTGTTGCTTTGCCTTCACTAATTTTTTACAGCAAGATGGCTGAGCATCCGGAGATTGATGATTGTGTCACCATGGCACAATTCGATGAGATGAAACAAAGCATGGAGACGCTAACAAACAATGTTCAAGCACTCATGAACCGGCTGCAAATTCATCCTCATGATAATGCAAATGGCAGTCACCATGAAGATGAAGATGAAGAAAGCGAAGGAGAAGTTGCTCGTCGTGCAAGGGAACGGCGTAGAGAGCGAGCTACTGCCAATGCAAGAAGACCTCCTTTTTCACGACGTGATCATGGTGGTAGAGGTGCTGGTCATGGACATGAGAGAGGTATTGGATTGGAAGAAAGTGAAACTGAGGAAGAGGATGAAGAAGAAGAGGATGAACAGCCCCATTATGATGATCGTCGTCACCGAAGAAATCGTAGGCGTAATCAGCACAATGAAGAGAGGTTTGGCAAGTTAAAATTCACCATGCCCCAGTTTGAAGGAGGATCTAATCCTGAAGCATATCTTACATGGGAGTTGAAGGTGGATAAAGTTTTCCGTGTGCATAATTATTCTGAGAGAAAGAAGGTTGCCATGGCTGCTCTTGAGTTCGATGGGTATGCTCTAATCTGGTGGGAGCAAATGTTGAATGAAAGAGAAGAAGCTGGTCAAGGTGATGTTCGTTCATGGGCTGAAATGAAGAGAGAATTGAGAGCAAGATTTGTCCCCAAACATTATCGCCGTGATTTATTTGACAAGCTACAAAATCTGAAGCAAGGAAGCCTTAGTGTTGATGAGTATTATAAAGAGATGGAGAAGGCGATGATTAGAGCCAATGTAATTGAAGATGAAGAGCAAACAATTGCAAGATTTATGTCAGGGCTGCATCGGAATATTCAGCGCATTGTTGAATTTCAGCAATATCGTAATCTTGTTGAATTGGTGCATCAAGCTAGCAAAGCTGAGCGGTAATTGCAGCAGGATATGAAGTCCACTAGAGGAGTATCTTTCAGTACAAAGAGTGCAGCAAGTGGAAGTAAATTTGCACCCAAAGGAAGTGGAAGTAAAGGTACATTTTCCAGCTCAAACGGTGGTGCACGATCTAGCAACCTTGGTTCTTCTAGTAGCAAAGAGTTGGCTGCTCAAAATGAGAAATTCAAATCAGCAAACTCAGTGGGTTCTTCCAGCAAGAGTAGTGGAATTCAGTGCTTCAAGTGTGGTGGTCGTGGTCATGTTGCAAGAGAGTGTCCAAACGCTAGAACCATCATTGTGAATGATCAAGGGGAGTATGAATCTGCTAGTGAGAAAGAACAAGAAGATAGTGGAAGTGAGAGTAATCTTGAGAAGGACATCTGTGAATTTGAATCTGGTGCTGCTCTTGTTGTAACTCAGATTTTGAGTGTACAAATGAGCGAAGCTGAAAATGGACAGCGGCACAATCTTTTTCAGACTAGAGCTAAAGTGCAAGATAAGGTTGTCAAAGTGATCATTGATGGTGGCAGTTGCCACAATCTTGCAAGCAAAGAAATGGTTGAAAAGCTTGGGTTAAAGCTGTCGAAACATCCCCATCCATATCATGTGCAATGGCTTAATAATTCAGGTTCTATTAAGATTGCACAAAGAGTGAAAGTTCCATTCAAGATTGGTGAATATATTGACACTGTAGAGTGTGATGTGGCGCCTATGACAGTGTGCCACATGCTGTTGGGAAGACCATGGCAATATGATCGATCGTCTCTACATTGTGGTAGAACCAATCAATACACCATCAAGTGGAAGAACAAGGAGTTGATTCTTAAACCCATGACACCGCAGCAAATCCTAGCTGAGCACTTGCAAAAGAGCTCCGAAGTGAGGAATGAGAGTGCAAAAGAAGGAGAGAAAAATAATTTGAGTGCCCTCCACAAATCAGTGAGTGAGAGCCACAAGCCAAACATGAGAGATGACAGAAAAAGAGAGGGAGAGAACTTCGTGATGATAGCCACCAAATCTGAAATGAGAGATGTGAGGAAAAACCCAGATCAAGTACTATTTGTACTTGTGTGCAAGGACACATTGCTTTCAGCTAATGACTTAACATCTATCCCTAGTGTTGTTGCACGTGTTTTGCAGGACTATGACGATGTTTTTCCAAAGGAAACACCTGCTGGACTTCCTCCTTTGCGTGGTATTCAACATCAAATTGATCTCATCCCTGGAGCTGCACTTCCAAACCGTCCGGCGTACCGCACCAATCCGGAAGAAACCAAGGAGATTCAAAGGCAAGTACAAGAACTTTTAGATAAAGGATATGTGCGAGAAAGTTTAAGTCCTTGTGCTGTTCCTGTGATTTTGGTGCCAAAGAAAGATGGTTCTTGGAGGATGTGTATAGATTGTAGAGCCATAAACAACATCACCATTCGTTATCGTCATCCTATTCCTAGGCTAGATGATATGCTTGATGAATTGTGTGGTTCTACGATGTTTTCTAAAATTGATTTGAGAAGTGGTTACCATCAAATTAGAATGAAGATTGGAGATGAATGGAAAACTGCTTTTAAAACAAAGTTTGGGCTGTATGAATGGTTAGTTATGCCTTTTGGTTTGACCAATGCCCCTAGCACGTTCATGAGATTGATGAACCATGTCTTGCGAGCATTCATTGGAAAGTTTGTTGTTGTTTACTTTGATGATATTCTAATTTACAGCAAGACATTGGAGGAACATGTTGATCATATTAAGCAAGTTTTGGATGTGCTAAGAAAAGAAAAATTATTTGCTAACCTTGAGAAGTGCACATTTTGTACAGATCAGGTTGTGTTTCTTGGTTTTGTTGTTTCAGGTTCAGGAATTCAGGTTGATGAATCAAAGGTGAAAGCAATCAAGGATTGGCCAACTCCTGAAAATGTGAGTCAGGTGAGAAGTTTTCATGGACTTGCTGGTTTTTACAGGAGATTTGTGAGAGATTTCAGCACCATAGCTGCTCCGTTGAATGAGTTAACAAAGAAAGGTGTTGCCTTCCAATTGGGTGAACCACAAGAGAGAGCATTCCAAGAGTTAAAAAAGAGGCTATCCGAAGCCCCCTTGCTGGTAAAGAAGAACCTGAAGGAGTGGGAAGAGTGCTTGCCACATGTGGAATTCGCTTACAACAGGGCAGTACATTCTACAACTAATATGTGTCCTTTTGAAGTTGTGTATGGATTCAAACCCCTTGCTCCGATCGATTTGTTGCCTCTACCATTGCAGGAAAGGATTAACATGGAAGCATCCAAGCGTGCATCATATGTCAAGAAGATTCATGAGAAGACAAAAGAAGCAATCGAAAGAAGGTCCAAGTACTATGCTGATTGGGCAAACAAGCATCGCAAGAAGGTGATATTTGAGCTTGGAGATTTAGTGTGGGTACATCTTCGCAAAGACCGCTTTCCTGAGAAGCGTAAATCCAAGTTGATGCCACGGGGAGATGGTCCATTCAGAGTGCTATCCAGGATCAATGATAATGCCTACAAGATTGAGCTTCCTGAAGATTATGGTGTTAGCACAACCTTCAATGTTGCTGACTTAACACCATTCTTCGGATTAGAAGAATCAGAGTCGAGGTCGACTCCTTTTCAAGAGGGGGAGGATGATGAGGACATCCCAACCAAGCATGCTCCCTCTAATTCCATGCCAACCTCTACACCGACTACGCCGGCACCAGCCCAAGCCATTGATAGAGCAATTACACGTAGCCGAGCCAAGAAGCTGCAACAAGAGGTGAACGCGCTACTTTGTGAGAGTTCTATTAATATTAATGAGAATATTATACTACCTAAGTGTTCTACTTTGGTTGTGCTTAGGTATACACATGAGGAGGGAGGTGACCTGGATCGCAAGGATTGGAACAACACGGTGCAGAACGGACCAGTTGAAAGAAGGGCAGATCGGACCAGTGCGGTGCAGAACGGACCAGTTGAAAGAAAAGATCATAACTTTCACTTTCGAGATGCTATGAAGGCCCATGAGCACTTGATGGAAAGCTCTTCGAGTCTACTTTCCAATGAATCAAGTGGCAACCAGTTTGGATACTCCATACTGCCTGCAGACCAGAATTAGTACAGACTGCTCAGAAGGTCAACAGTCTGTCGTGACAGAATGTTGGTACAACTTGCCAAGTAAAACTGTACCAATCTACAGAGTTTCGTGGTGCATGGCATACGTTGCTGGAAAGCTCTTGGAGTCTAGTTTCACACCCAAGAAATGGTTCATCATTTGGACTTCCCAATAAAAAGTTATCGTCAGTTTATTGGAAACTGCTCTGGAGGCCAACAGTCACGCGAAGCCACTTCGGGAATCCATTTCGAGGGGACCTTTCACATTGCCTTCCCTCAGAAACTCTATTTCGTTTTCATTCCTATCTAGCAGGGCTGTTGCTAGTATAAATACCCCCTAAGACTCATTGTAATGAAAGACTTTGATAATTGAAATACAGAACCCCTTTGTTCAGCTACGTGCTAACAAATTCAGAGAGTGATCTCTACCCCTTTGCTCTTGTGTTTTCCTTCGTGGAGATTACAGAAGCGGCCGCGTCATCGGCACCCAATCCGTGCTCCTGATCCTCGAGTTCAGGTTGCGTAGGTTGGTTCTTTGAGAGTGTGGTTGGGCGAATCCTTGGTTCAGGCTGCCGTATAGAGACGGTGGTTGGCTCCTTGTGCGTGTCGTCAGGTTGCACTAGTTATCCTCGCTGCTTGCAGCAAGTTATCGGCTGATCTTCAGCTAGTTATCCTACGTCGTGAAGATCGGGACAACGACCTCACCATATGGGAAAGAACTTAGCCAGAAAGTTCATGGAGCAGAGTGCCCACGTAGTGTTCTTCTCCTTTGTAGCGTAGAACCACTACTTCGCTCTCCCCAACAGTGAGAATGGGAAGAGGCGAAGTAGTATAGCATCTCTGGGGACTTCTGACATGGTGAATGTGCAGCAAATCTCTAGGAAGTGTTGGAGATGAGCACTAGCATCTTCGTGCGCCTTTCCACAGAACTGGTTGGCTTGCACCATGTTGATGAGCTCAGGCTTGAGCTCAAAGTTGCGACCGATCTCCACAGCAGGTCCAGTGCGGATGTTGTCCGTAGTGGGAGCTGAGAACTCGCGGTTCGACTTGTTCGCCATGGCTTCGAACTCGGTCGACAAGTTCCGGATGAAACTTCGGCGGTCTTCTGGTTTGGATGAAGCTTTGCGCTGAAGTGTTGATGATCTGAGCTTGACTCTAGTTTTTCTGAATAATGCTTCGGGGTCGTCAACAAAATTTTCTGGAAGATGTCTTCTATTCATACATCACCCTGCATAAAATAATCAAAATAGAAAAATACAGGGGTAAAGCTGTACGAGATAATTGATAATCTCAATCATATTAGTGATGCGATTGATGACTCAAAATTCTGTATTCATTCCTTATTAGTAATCAACCTTCCCCGGCAACGGCGCCAAAAATGCTTGTTGGGCATTCTTAACGTCATTACCAAAAGTAGACTTAGTTTTCTAATTCTGATAACGGCACCAAAAATGCCAAACCTATCCCTCATGCCACTTAAGCCAAGTTGTCATCCCCAGCATGACATGAGAGACGCGGTATTGAAATATGCAATTGCTCTTCTGAATGAATAATAAATGAGATCTGCAAGCGCACAGATTAATACCGATGTAGCATTTTAACCGGGTAGTATTCCAGGTATCGTTATTTATATTTTTACCACTAGGAAGGGATTGCTAATCATCAATGTTGATTATGGAATGAAATATGGAATTGAGTATCTATCTTTGCATGGGTAATAGAGAGCATTTATCTATCTCTTTCATATAGGGATAAATGTCACATAAAATATAGATAAAGTATGAATGGTGACAAAGATAATTAATCTAATTAGCATAACTAGCCACATATAATAATGATAAGCACCTCAACAAATATTCTAGCAAGTCATTAGCATGGAATTAGGATGAACTACAAGAATATTTCCTAAGTTATTCTTAACTATAAAGTCTAGCATATCATAGTTAGTGCAATTATACTTGCCAATCATTGCGAGACAGGACTACGCCCATGCATAGTGATATTATCAAGGAAGATGAGAAACATAGCAATCATTCCCCTGCAATAATGCTGCTCTGCCTACCCTATACACGGGAGGGGGACTATATAAGAATCAATGGAGCTGTCACCACCACGAACTACCCCACGATCCGGTATATAGGGTACAATCGCAGATAAATATGGTATAGGCACCACGCCTACACAATACTTATCATTTACCAACTGTACACATGGATAAATGCTATACGATCCTAAACATGTATATAATTCCAATCTAACTAAGCCAAGCATATAACTATGATAAACTAAGAATGATATAATTGTAAATATAAACAAGTAGAGCAAAGTCATAATCAATATATTGAAGTAGAACAAAGTCATATTCATAATATTGAAGAACAAATGATGAACAAATGAAGAACAGTAGAGGAATTACCAAGAATTCTCTTGACAGATCTGGAAACCAATCAAAGATTGACTCCTTCTAGTTCTAATCCTATGTAGCTATGATAAACTAGAGATCTAGTTGATGTGGTGGCTCTAGGGCTTGATCAGAGACTTCTTCTCCCGAGATGAATGAATGAATTAGGGTTTTAGAGGTGCCTCCTCCAGGGGCCAGGGGGCTTGCTTATATAGTCCCTCTAAATGAATATGGGCCATCGGATCAAAATGACCTTAATCGCATGGTTTTCCTTAATCCTCTAGGTCGGTGGAGCGTTATCCGCGAGACGGAGCCTGATTGGCCCAGGCAGCAGGGCGGGTGCCCTGTCCCCGGGCCCGCTCGGCCTCCCGCTCGTTCTCGTGGCTTCTGGACTCTTCTAGTTTAGGGAAAATTGCACGGCACATAATTATCTCTATGTAAACCCGACGTGTGGGCCTTTCCTCCATATTTCCTGATAACCCCTACAGAAATAGACAAACACCAAAACTCATGGAATTTTGTTAGATAAAACCCTAAGTCTGGGTGTCGGTTGCATTTGGGTCCTTTTCTCTATTTATTTGTTGATTATATTTGATACTTAAGGACCGTCAACAGCCGACTAAGAGTAGCGTTGTATGGAACTCTCGTCTGCAAGCCGAGCACGCAGGATCCAAATGTGGGCGCGCAATTTCCTTCCTCCCGTGTGTTTTCCCCTTCTTTGGTGCCCATCTCTAGCAGTCAAGGGTATGGTGCGTTGATGGCACCGATGCCCTCTCGGTAGAGCCATGGGCTTGGGTTGTCGTCGGCTTCCTCAACGGCTAAGGCTTGCCCAATGGCTAACTATGGCGCTACAGCAGCGGTGGATTCTGCCATGGGTGGATCTGGTGTGGCCGATCTGGACTGTGAGCTTGTGGCCATGTCACCTCGACAGTAAATTTTGAGGAGTACATCGGTGGGCGCATCGTGGACATTACACACGCATACCGCCTAGAGCAACCAAGTTGCCTTTGCTAGCTCATACGATGTTTTAGTTTGCTTCAGTTTCCATGAGCTTATTTGATGAAGCTTGCTGCCATGTTTATCTGAACCTTCTTGCCTTATGTTTATATACATGTAGAACTCTATTGGTAGATAATCTGAACTCACCAGCATTCCAATTGCAGTATGACACAAGGAATTGAACCATAGGAAATTTCTATAAATATCTTAAATGGCATGTGTGATGTATCTGAGAGAGATGTTGTTCCTTTTTCGGATGTTGTTTTGTGCAGTTGGTGGAACTATCACCTTTATGCAGTTGCACATGTAGCTTTTCTATGTTGTTTCATGTCTAAATTTTTTATGTTGTTTCATATCTGAAAATAGCAGATGCATGATCACGAACTCTTCCATAGGTTTTGTTTTACACTAAATCCTTGATCTGTACTCCTATGTTGTACGCACAGACCGTTTGCTATCATTCTTGTTCCAGAAATGTCGAGAAGCATTATCTATGAATCAACTAGCAACACAATGGTATAGAGAAACGATATTCTTGATTGATCATGGTCACATGCTGAATACCTAAGTTTGGTTTTGGATAATTGATGAAACCCAAAGTACTAACCTCTATGCTAAGTGTGTAGATTACATGAGATTTGTACATGTCAAGTGGTGGAGACTAGAGGATCGTGATGATGGTAGTAATGATCACAAAGTGATCAAGTGTTGAACTTAGAAAAGAAGAAAGAGAAAAATAAAATCCTATGGAGATCAAGGCAAAGGTATAAATAGGGTTTTGTTTTTTTTGTGATCAAGACACCATAGAGAGTGTGGTTTAGGATAGATAGCTATTGTCGGTGTCTGGACTCACGGTCCAAACACTAACTAGTGAATTTGTATCTGCGTGCCCTAAATTTGGATAGTAATGTAGGGAGAACATAAGAGATTTATACTGGTTCAAGCCAAGAATGCTCTACGTCCAATGTGAGGAGGAGACTTGTATTATCTTGTTACAAGCGGGATGAGAGAGAGAGAGAGAGAATGTGTCCTAGGTCTCGACTTTGTGTGCACTCATGGGATTGTTGTGCTGTGTGTTGGGTATTCTTAACATCACTACCAAAAGTAGACTTAGTTTTCTAAATCTGATAATAGTGCCAAAAATGCCAAACCTATCCCTCATACCACTTAAGCCAAGTTGTCATCCCCAGCATGACATGAGAGACGCGGTATTGAAATATGCAATTGCTCTTCAAAATAAATAATGAATGGGATCTGCAAGCGCACAGATTAATACCGATGTAGCATTTTAACCGGAAAGTATTCCAGGTATCGTTATTTTAATTTTTACCACTGGGAAGGGATTAACAATCATCACTATTGATTATAGAATAGAATATGAGATTGAGTATCTATCATTGCATGTATAATTGAGAATATTTATCTAACTCTTTCATACAGGGATAAGTGTCACATAAAGGATATATGAAATAATGAATAGTGACAAAGATAATTAATCTGATCATAACTAGACACACATAAATATGATAAGCACCTCAATTAGATACTCTAGAAAGTCATTAGCATGGAATTAGAACGAACTATAAGAATATTTCCTAAGTTATTCTCAACTATATAGTCTAGCATTATCAAAGTTAGTGCAAGCATACTTAGCAATCATTGCGAGACAAGACTACACCCATGCATAGTGATATTAGCAAGGTAAATGAGAAACATAGCAATCACTCCCCTGTAATAATATTGCTCTGCCAGCCCAATACACGAGAGGGGGACTATATAAGAATCAATGAAGCTGTCACTATCACAAACTACCCCACGATCTGGCATATTGGGTACAATCGCAGATAAATACGGTATAAGCACAACACCTACACAATATCTATCATTTACCCATGGATCCGATGGATAAACGCTATACGATCCTAAGCATGTATATAGATCCAATCTAACTAAGCCAAGTACATAACTATGATAAACTAAGAACAATATAATCTTGAATATAAACAAGTAGAGCAAAGTCATAAGCAATATATTGAAGTAGAACAAAGTCATATTCATAATATTGAAGAACAAAGATAATTAGAAAGCAATTAGAAGCACAATTAGAGAATTACCAAGAATCCTCTTGACAGATCCGGAAACCAATCGAAGATTGACTCCTTCTAGTTCTAATCCTATGTAGCTATGCTAATCTAGATATCTAATTGATGTGGTGGCTCTAATCTTGATCAGAGGCTTCTTCTCCCTTGAGGAATAATGAATTAGGGTTGAGAGGCTCTCTCCTCCAGGGGCCAGGGGGTCTGGTTTTATAGTCCCTTCAAGTGAATATGGGCCGTTGGATCAAACCGACATTGATTGAATGGTTATCCTTGATCCTTTAGGTCAGTGGAGATCTCCCACGAAACAGAGTCCTGATTGGACTCCAAGTCAGGGCGGGCGCCCAGGGAAGGAGGGCGGGCGCCCTGCCTCTGGCCCCGTTCGGCCTCCGCTTTCTTCCCGTGGCTTCTGGAGTCTTCTAGATGTAAGATAATTACGCGGCACATTAATATCTCTATGTAATCTCGACGTGTGGGCCTTTCTTCCGTATTTCCTGATAACCCCCTGCAGAAATAGACAAACACCAAAACTCGTAGAATTCTGTCAGATAAAACCCTAAGTCTAGATGTTGATTTCATTTGGATCCTTTTCTTTGTTTATTTGATAATTAAATTTGATACTTAAGGACCGTCAACAAACTCCCCCAAGCTTACCTCTTGCTCGTCCCTGAGCAAGGATAGACTCAGCTATGGATCATAAGTTGTTACAATATCTTTAAAAATTGACGGTACACATGCTTTTTAAATAAGATCTCATCTCTGAGTTAGAGTAAATTGTCAAGACTTAAAACTTACTTACTTTACCTTTTACCATGGGACTTGTAACCGTCACTTCTGTCTTGAGTAGTTAAAAGATAGAATAGTCTAGTCAAGTGCCATGTCTCTTATTCTTGATCAGCTATAGCTCTGGAGTTTTTGCAGATTTTCAAATAAAACACAGAGATTCCTTGTATGACTCTCTTAGATCTCTTTTTTGTGGTAATTCTGGATCCTTACCAAGGCAGTGATGGTATATGCCTTCTCTCAATATATGTAGTATTTGTGGTATAAGACATAGTGACATTGCCTTCTCTCTCACCGTACTCTAATAAGGCTTTTAATATCTGGAGCTCATAGGTGGGAGATAAAGTATACATACTTACAAGACATTTATTGTATAGTCAAACCATGGATCCAAAGAAACAAATCAATAAGTCAAATCAAGATGTACATATGTGGCGAATGAATGATGTATGGTGATGATGGTGATAACAATGGTGAAAGTCTAATTCTACTTTGCTCTTTTGAGGGGATACATACCTTCCTTGCTTTTTGAAATTTTATGAGGAGAATGAGATGCTCTATATTTTTCTTTTCTCTCAGGTGGGTATCTTGTACCCCTAATTCTAGTGTCGGACACTTGTCCATTTTTACCTCTCGTCTCACTTTTTCTTTTCTTTTGAGGTTCCGGGAACTTGCCCCTTTTTATTTCCTCGTATCTTTTCTTTCTTCTTCTTTTTAGAACACTCATCTCATAAGACAATATAGCAAGTGGTAGTAACATGATAACTTAAGCATTTATTTCACAAGGAAAAAACAGAAATATTTTTAGCTATTCTCTCCCGGATTAGGAGTAGAATATTTTTAGATGGTTCTGGAGATGAAAATGGGTGGATATATGTGGATGGTACTTCCGGAGTAGAAGTAGCATATATGAGTGAACGTGCAAGTGAATCTTGATTTAACCACATGACAAGCTCCTAAGGGTCTACACAACTTGACCACACTCAATGCTCATAAGCAGTAAATAGTAAATGTGTGGCTCAAAGTCTAGCAAGCATGTATATATGGCTGTGGTAGGAATTTAAACTCTCATCATACAGGAACTCATCATGCAACATTTTAAAGATTTTCAAAGATAAAATTCTCCAGAATTCTAGCATCTCTAGGAACAGATAAACAGCAGCTCAACCTTCCCATACCGTATCCGTTAACAACTTAGACTTTAGATCAAGTCTTCATCCCACAAGTTTAGGTCTAGAGCAAGCTTTAAATTATAACAGTTATATCTAAACTTGAGAGAGAACTTAAAATGTGCAAATTAGGCAGAGCAACTATTCATCATATCCATGCTAGAGTTTTATTATTAAGATACAGATTAGCATAGCTACTTTATTTATTTATTAAACACACTAAGCAAAAGATATATATATAAGCACAAGAGCTTTATTTGGTTTTTCCTGGTTTATGTATTTTAATATAGTATAAGTATAAAGATAGATAGATAGATAGAAATACTTATCGAGATAAATGGGGGTGCTCTCCTCCAAGCTGAATTTTAACGTAATTTCTCTTGATGTAGCTAGCAGGTGGCAGAGGTGTATTTGAAAGTCAGCAGCATTCTGACAGCGATTAGAATGTCCTCCGTCTGCTAGTCTTCTTGATTCTTGAATTCTGTGGAGCTCAAATAGACAACAAAGCTTTGTGGAACTGATTAAGTGTTAGCATAAATATCTAGCCTTTATCATGTTGAGACTCCTTAATAATTTTTACTCCCTGTTTTTATATTTTTATTTTATAAAGCAGAAAAATATTTATTTTATTTTTATGCCACCAGAGTGAATGTACTTATGGGTTTCATGCCACTCGTATACTCACATGGGGCTTACTGTTTTCACATTTTTATTTTCTTTTTAGGATAGTATAAATATAACTAATTAAGTAAACTATTCAAAATAATTAAAAGGGAAAGGATAACTACCAAGTTTACCTCTTGGCAAGGTGTTCGGTGTTTTTAAGTCCTCCGAACGGGACTCTCCATTTTCTCAATTGTCCTGGAATTCGTTGGGTGGCGTAGTCGGTACTTCCGGCAGCGCCTCCTCTTCATGTATAGTTATCTTCTCTTTCCATACCTGACTCGATGCTTCGGTCTCCTCTGGATAATTCTATTTAAACTCTACGCCTTCTGATCTTACAACTTCTCCTTCGTAGTCTGCCCATCCGTCCTTGATGATTTGCCTCCTCTGGTTGCGGTTGCGTCGTTTTCTTACCTCCTTAGATTCTTCAACGATATAGTTAGGGTCAATAAAATACCAGCGTACCTTCTCTGAGGGGAAGTGCATATGGACTTCTCCAGTTCCAATGTAGATGATTGCTTTAACGGTGCTGAGGAACGGTCTTCCAAGAATGATGGGTGGATCGTACTCGTCTTCTCCCATGTCAATAACCTGAAAGTTTGTGTAGACAAAATGATCGTCTGTTTTGACTGGGACATCAGTTACTGTTCCTTTAACCTCTCGAAATGTCTGATCTGTCATCTGGAGCTGAATGTATGTTGGTTTTAAGGGCATGGTTCCGAATAAGAGCCGATAGGTGACTGCGGCCATTATGTTGACGCCCGATCCGATGTCGCAAAACGTCTTGTAGAAGCTGTATCCATTTATGGAGCAATAGATGCTTGGCAATCCTGGGTCGTCCTTCTTGGTCAAAAATGGTGACTTAAGTTGTTGATCTTGGCCTCCATGAACTGCAGTGACCATCTTAGCTGACTCGGTCCACACTTGCTTGTTCCTGTTCCTCCTGCTGGTCCTCTTCCTTGATTCACGTCTGGATTGATCTGGGATTTGTGTAGTCTTGTTCTTGAAGGAAAATATCTCCTTCCTCCCTTTGATGTAGAAACTGATCTTGGCAGCACTAGCGTAGATGACAGCTCCCGAGGTGTTTAAGAATGGCCTCCCTAAGATGATGGGTGCTCTCTCATCATTACCGGTCTCTATCACCACGAAGTCTGCTAGGGCATATAAGGTACCAACTTGGACACAAAGGTTCTTCAATATTCCTTTTGGAAAACTTAACGTCTGATCTGCAAACTGCAAACACATGGTTGTTTCTAATAAAGGATATGTAAAAAAATTTTCATAGAGTACACTAGGTATAATGTTAACACTAGAGCCAAAGTCACAGAGTGCTTCTAGGACGTCCACCATGCCGATGGAGATTGGGATGACGGGGCGTCCTGGATCGCCTCTCTTGACCGGCAGAAGGTCAGTAGTAAATTTAGTGACGGGGTTACTCCAGTTATTACCTGCATCAAACATATCTACAAGATTTGCAGATTCTAATCCTTCCGGTTGTGATGGTATACCAGGGTTAGTAGTAGGAACAGCACCAGCTATTTGATTTAACTGAGATTCAATCATTTTATTAAAGCTAATTTGATTCTTGATGGCAGTAGAGAAATAATACATTCTATTATTTATATTTTCTAGCATTTTATCATTAGATGCCAGTTTCTTAGATAGGTTATCCATTAGCTTTCCTTGATTAGACACTAACTCTCTCAGAGGTGGAAAATTATTATTATTGTTGTAAGAATTGTTATCTTGATAATTACCTGAGTAGTTAGGCCTCTGTTGATTCCAACCTTGATTTTGCTGAGGACGGTTGTAGTAGTTGCTGTTGTTATTGTTGACGTAGTTCACATCCTCAAGCATCTCAGGGCAGTGATTGCCTGAGTGTCCAGTATCTCCATACTCCTCATAAGTCATGTGAGAGTCGTAGATGTGCATAACTTCTTTCTTGTCTCCAGCTCTATCATCGAGCTCTTTCATGAGCAGGTCTAGCTTTGCAGACAGCATGTCTATCTCCTTCAGCTGATGCATACCTCCACCCCTCTTGCGTGTCTGGGTCCTTTCTTCATTCCAGCTTTGGTTGGACGCCATCTTCTCCACAAGAGCTGTGGCTTGTGATATAGTAAGTGATAAGAATGCTCCTCCAGCTGCAGCATCCATGGTCTCTCGGGCACTGTTGCCGAGCCCATGATAAAACGTCTACATCAATAGCCAACTCTCCATTCCATGATGGGGACATTCTAGGATGTAGTCTTAAAAGCGCTCCCATGCTTCTGGAACAGATTCATCATTTTGTTGCTAAAAACTTGTAATCTTCCCACGGAGAGCATTGGTCTTGCCCATGGAAAAGAATTTAGCCAGGAAGTTTGTTGAGCAGAGTGCCCACGTAGTATTCTTCTCCTTTGTAGCGTAGAACCACTGCTTCGCTTTTCCTAACAGTGAGAATGGGAAGAGGCAAAGTAGTATAGCATCTCTGGGGATTCCTGATATGGTAAATGTGTCGCAAATCTCCAGAAAGTGTTGGAGATGAGCACTAGCATCTTCGTGTGCCTTCCCACAGAACTGGTTGGATGCATCATGTTGATAAGTCCAGGCTTGAGCTCAAAGTTGCCATCGATCTCTGCAGCAGGTCCAGTGCGGATGTTGTCCGTAGTGGGAGCTGAGAACTCGCGGATTGATTTGTTCGCCATGGCTTCGAACTCTGAAGACAAGTTCCGGTGATCTTCTTGATTGGATCAAGCTTCTTGCTGAAGTGTTGATGATCTCTTCTTGAGCTTGGCTCTTGTTTTTCTGAATAAGGCTCCGGGATTGTCAACAAAATTTCCTGGAAGATGTCTTCTATTCATACATTCCCCTACATAAGATAAAATAGAAAAATATCGGGGTAAAACTGTATGAGAGAATAGATAAGCTCAATCATATTAGTGATGCGAATGATAACTCAAAATCCTTTATTCCATTCTCGATTAGTAATCAACCTTCCCCGGCAACGGCGCCAAAAATGCTTGTTGGGTATTCTTAACATCACTACCAAAAGTAGACTTAGTTTTCTAAATCTGATAACAGTGCCAAAAATGTCAAACCTATCCCTCATACCACTTAAGCCAAGTTGTCATCCCCAGCATGACATGAGAGACGTGGTATTGAAATATGCAATTGCTCTTCTAAATAAATAATGAATGGGATCTGCAAGCGCACAGATTAATATCAATGTAGCATTTTAACCGGAAAGTATTCCAGGTATCGTTATTTATATTTTTACCACTGGGAAGGGATTAACAATCATCACTATTGATTACAGAATAGAATATGAGATTGAGTATCTATCATTGCATGTATAATTGAGAACATTTATCTAACTCTTTCATACAGGGATAAGTGTCACATAAAGGATATATGAAATAATGAATAGTGACAAAGATAATTAATCTGATCATAACTAGCCACATATAAATATGATAAGCACCTCAATTAGATACTCTAGAAAGTCATTAACATAGAATTAGAACGAACTACAAGAATATTTCCTAAGTTATTCTCAACTATATAGTCTAGCATTATCATAGTTAGTGCAAACATACTTAGCAATCATTGCGAGACAAGACTACACCCATGCATAGTGATATTAGCAAGGTAAATGAGAAACATAGCAATCACTCCCCTGTAATAATATTGCTCTGCCAGCCCAATACACTAGAGGGGGACTATATAAGAATCAAGGAAGCTGTCACTATCACGAACTATCCCACGATCTGGCATATTGGGTACAATCGCAGATAAATACGGTATAAGCACCACGCCTACACAATATCTATCATTTACCCATGGATCCGATGGATAAACGCTATATGATCCTAAGCATGTATATAGATCCAATCTAACTAAGCCAAGTGTTGACGGTCCTTAAGTATCAAATTTAATTATCAAATAAATAAAGAAAAGGATCCAAATGAAATCGAGATCCAGACTTAGGGTTTTATCTGACAGAATTCCACGAGTTTTGGTGTTTGTCTATTTCTGCAGGGGGTTATCAGGAAATACGGAAGAAAGGCCCACACGTCGGGATTACATAGAGATATTAACGTACCGCGCAATTATCTTACATCTAGAAGACTCCAGAAGCCACGAGACCGAAGCGGAGGCGAAACGGGGCCTGACCCTGGGCGCCCGCCCACCTCCTGAGTCCAATCAGGACTCTGCTTCGTGGGAGATCTCCACCGACCTAAAGGATGAATCTAAACCATACAATCTATGTCGGTTTGATCCAACGGCCCATATTCACTTGAAGGGACTATAAAACCAGACCCCCTGGCCCCTGGAGGAGAGAGCCTCTCAACCCTAATTCATTGTTCTCAAGGGAGAAGAAGCCTCTGATCAAGATTAGAGCCACCACATCAATTAGATATCTAGATTAGCATAGCTACATAGGATTAGAACTAGAAGGAGTCAATCTTCGATTGGTTTCCGGATCTGTCAGGAGGATTCTTGGTAATTCTCTAATTGTGCTTCTAATTACTTTCTAATTATCTTTGTTCTTCAATATTATGAATATGACTTTGTTCTACTTCAATATATTGCTTATGACTTTGCTCTACTTGCTTATATTCAAGATTATATTGTTCTTAGTTTATCATAGTTATGTACTTGGCTTAGTTAGATTCGATCTATATACATGCTTAGGATCGTATAGCGTTTATCCATCGGATCCATGGGTAAATGATAGATATTGTGTAGGAGTGGTGCTTATACCGTATTTATCTGCGATTGTACCCAATATGCCAGATCGTGGGGTGGTTCGTGATAGTGAAAGCTTCATTGATTCTTATATAGTCCCCCTCTCGTGTATTGGGCTGGCAGAGCAATATTATTACAGGGGAGTGATTGCTATGTTTCTCATTTACCTTGCTAATATCACTATGCATGGGCGTAGTCTTGTCTCACAATGATTGCTAAGTATGCTTGCACTAATTATGATAATGCTAGACTATATAGTTGAGAATAACTTAGGGAATATTCTTGTAGTTCGTTCTAATACCATGCTAATGACTTTCTAGAGTATCTAATTGAGGTGCTTATCATATTTATTATGTGGCTAGATCAGATTAGTTATCCTTGTCACTATTATTATTTCATATATCTTTTATGTGACACTTATCCCTATATGAAGAGTTAGATATAATGTTCTCAATTATACATGCAATGATAGATGCTCAATCTCATATTCTATTCTGTAATCAATAGTGATGATTGCTAATCCCTTTTCAGTGGTAAAAATATAAATAACGATACCTGGAATACTTCCCGATTAAAATGCTACATCGGTATTAATCTGTGCGCTTGCAGATCCCATTCATTATTTATTTAGAAGAGCAATTGCATATTTCAATACCGCGTCTCTTATATCATGCTAGGGATGACAACTTGGCTTAAGTGGTGTGAGGGATAGGTTTGGCATTTTTGGCACCGTTACTAGATTTAGAGAACTTAGTCTACTTTTGGAAATGATGTTAAGAATACCCAACAAGCATTTTTGGCGCCGTTGCCGGGGAAGGTTGATTACTAATCAGGAATAGAGTAAAAGGTTTTGAGTTATCATTCGCATCACTAATATGATTGAGCTTATCTATTCTCTCATACAGTTTTACCCTGATATTTTTCTATTTTATCTTATGCAGGGGAATGTATGAATAGAAGACATCTTCCAGGAAATTTTGTTGACAATCCCGAAGCATTATTCAAGAAGACGAGAGCAAAGCTCAAAAAGAGATCATCAACACTTCAGCAAGAAGCTTCAACCAATCAAGAAGATCACCGGAACTTGTCTTCAGAGTTCGAAGCCATGGCGAATAAATCAATCCACGAGTTCTCAGCTCCCACTACGGACAACATCCGCACTGGACCTGCTGCAGAGATCGACGGCAACTTTGAGCTCAAGCCTGGACTTATCAACATGGTGCAATCCAACCAGTTCTGTGGGAAGGCACACGAAGATGCTAGTGCTCATTTACAACACTTCCTGGAGATTTGCAACACATTCACCATAGCAGGAGTTTCCAAAGATGCTATACTACTTCGCCTCTTCCCATTCTCACTGTTAGGAAGAGCGAAGCAGTGGTTCTACGCTACAAAGGAGAAGAATACTACGTGGGCACTCTGCTCAACAAACTTCCTGGCAAAGTTCTTTCCCATGGGCAAGACCAATACTCTCCGTGGGAAGATTACAAGTTTTCAGCAACAAAATGATGAATCTGTTCCAGAAGCATGGGAGCGCTTTCAAGACTACATCCTAGAATGCCCCATCATGGAATGGAGAGTTGGCTATTGATGCAGACGTTTTATCATGGGCTCAGCAACAGTGCCCGAGAGACCATGGATGCTGCAGCTGGAGGAGCATTCTTATCACTTACTATACCACAAGCCACAGCTCTTGTGGAGAAGATGGCGTCCAATCAAAGCTGGAATGAAGAGAGGACCCAGACACGCAAGAGAGGTGGAGGAATGCATCAGCTGAAGGAGGTAGACATGCTGTCTGCAAAGTTAGACCTGCTCATGAAGAAGCTCGATGATAGAGCTGGAGACAAGAAAGAAGTTATGCACATCTACGACTCTCACATGACTTGTGAGGAGTGTGGAGACACTGGACACTCAGGCAACCACTGTCCTGAGATACTTGAGGATGCGAACTACATCAACAACAACAACTACTACTACTACAACCGTCCTCAACAAAATCAAGGTTGGAATCAACAGAGGCCTAACTACTCAGGTAATTATCAAGGTAACAATTCTTACAACAACAATAATAATTTTCCACCTTTGAGAGAGTTAGTGTCTAATCAAGGAAAGCTAATGGATAACCTATCTAAGAAATTGGCATCTAATGATAAAATACTAGAAAATATAAATAATAGAATGGATAATTTTTCTACTGCCATCAAGAAGCAAATTAGCTTTAATAAAATGATTGAATCTCAGTTAAATCAAATAGCTGCTGCTGTTCCTACTACTAACCCCGGTATACCATCACAACCGGAAGGATTAGAATCTGCAAATCTTGTAGACATGTTTGATGCAGGTAATTGGAGTAACCCCGTCACTGAATTCTCTACTGACCTTCTGCCGATCAAGAGAGGCGATCCAGGACGCCACGTCATCCCAATCTCCATCGGCATGGTGGACGTTCCAGAAGCACTCTGCGACTTTGGCTCTAGTGTCAACATTATACCCAGGGTACTTTATGAAAAATTCTTTACATATCCTTTATTAGAAACAACCATGTGTTTGCAGTTTGCAGATCAGACGATAACTTTTCCAAATGGAATAGTGAAGAACCTTTGCGTCCGAGTTGGTACCTTATATGCCCCAGCAGACTTCGTAGTGGTAGAGACCGGAAATGATGAGAGAGCACCTATCATCCTAGGGAGGCCATTCTTAAACACCATGGGAGCTATCATCTACGCCAGTGCTGCCAAGATCAGTTTCTACGTCAAAGGGAAGAAGGAGACATTTTTCTTCAAGAACAAGACTACACAAATTCCAGATCAATCTAGACGAAAATCAAGGAAGAGGACCAACAGGAGGAACAGGAACAAGCAAGTGTGGACCGAGTCAGCTAAGATGGTCACTGTAGTTCATGGAGGCCAAGATCACCAACTTAAGTCACCGCTTTTGACCAAGAAGGACGACCCAGGAATGCCAAGCATCTACTGCTCAATAAATGGATACAACTTCTACAAGACGTTTTGTGACACCGGATCAGGCGTCAACATAATGGCCGCAGTCACCTATCGGCTCTTGTTCGGAACCATGCCACTAAGACCAACATACATTCAACTCCAGATGGCAGATCAGACATTTCGAGAAGTTAAAGGAATAGTAACTGATGTCCCAGTCAAGATAGACGATCATTTTGTCTACACAGACTTTCAGGTTATTGACATGGGAGAAGATGAGTACGATCCACCCATCATCCTTGGAAGACCATTTCTCAGCACCGTTAAAGCAATTATCTACATTGGAACCGGAGAAGTCCATATGCACTTCCCCTCAGAGAAGGTACGCCGTTATTTTACTGACCCTAACTATATCGTTGAAGAATCTAAGCAGGTAAGAAAGCGACGCAACCGCAACCAGAGGAGGCAGATCATCAAGGACGGATGGGCAGACTATGAAGAAGAAGTGATAAGGTCAGAAGACGTAGAGTTTAAACAGAATTATCCAGAGGAGACGGAAGCACCGAGTCAGGTATAGAAAATGAAGATAACTATACAAGAAGAGGAGGCGCTGCCGGAAGTACCGACTACGCCACCCAACGAACCTCAGGACAATTGAGAAAATGAAGAGTCCCGTTCGGAGGACTTAAAAACACCGAACGCCTTGCCAAGAGGTAAATCTGGTAGTTATCCTTTCCCTTTCAATTATTTCAAATAGTTTATTTAGTTAATCATGTTCATGCTATCCTAAAAAGAAAATAAAAATGTGAAAACAGTAAGCCCCATGTGAGTATGCGAGTGGCATGAAACCCATAAGTACATTCACTGTGGTGGCATAAAAATAAAATAAATATTTATTTTCTGCTTTATAAAATAAAAATATAAAAACAGAGAGTAATAATTATTAAGGAGTCTCAACATGATAAAGGATAGATATTTATGCTAACACTTAACCAGTTCCACAAGCTTTGTTGTCTATTTGAACTCCACAGAATTTAAGAATCAAGAAGACTGGCAGACGGAGGACATTCTAATCGCTGTCAGAATGCTGCTGACTTTCAAATACACCTCTACCACCTACTAGCTACATCAAGAGAAATTACGTCAAAATTCAGCTTGGGGGAGAGCACCCCCATTTATCTCGATAAGTATTTCTATCTATCTTTATACTTATATTATTTTAGAATATAAATATACAAAACTATGGAAAACCAAATAAAGAGTTTGTGCTTATTTATATATGTCTTTTACTTAGTGTGTTTAATAAATAAATAAAGTGGCTATGCTAATCTGTATCTAAATAAAACTCAAGCATGGATATGATGAATAGTTGCTCTGCCTAATTTGCACATTTTAAGTTCTCTCTCAAGTTTAGATATAACTGTTATAATTTAAAGCTTACTCTGGACCTAAACTTGTGGGATGAAAACTTGATCTGAAGTCTAAGTTGTTAACGGATACGATATGGGAAGGTTGAGCTGCTGTTTATCTGTTCCTAGAGATGCTAGAATTCTGGAGAATTTTATCTTTGAAAATCTTTAAAATTTTGCATGATGAGTTCCTGTATGATGAGAGTTTAAATTCCTACCACAGCCATATATACATGCTTGCTAGACTTTGAGCCACACATTTAATATTTACTACTTATGAGTATTGAGTGTGGTCAAGCTGTGTAGACCCTTATGAGCTTGTCATGTGGTTAAATCAAGGTTTCACTTGCACGTTCACTCATATATGCTACTTCTACTCCGGAAGTACCATCCACATATATCTATCCATTTCCATCTCCAGAATCACCCAAAAATATTCTACTCCTAATTTGGGAGAGAATAACCAAAAATATTTCTGTTTTTCCCTTGTGAAATAAATGCTCAAGTTATCTTGTTACTACCACTTGCTATATTATCTCAAGAGATGAATGCTCTAAAAAAGAGAGAAAGAAATATATATACGAGGAAATAAAAAGGAGCAAGTGCTCGAAACCTCGAAAGAAAAGAAAAAGTGAGACGAGAGGTAAAAATGGACAAGTGTCCGACAGTAGAATTAGGGGTACAAGACACCCACCTGAGAGAAAAGAAAAGAAAAAGAAGAGCATCTCATTCTCGTCATAAAGTTTCAAAAGCAAGGAAGGTATGTATCCCCTCAAAGAGCAAAGTAGAATTAGACTTCCACCACCATTGTTTCCACCATTGTTATCACCATTATCACCATACACCATTCATTCGCCACACATGCACATCTTGATTAAACTTATTGATTTGTTTCTTTGGATCCATGGTTTGACTATGCAATAAATGTCTTGTAAGTATGTATACTTTATCTCCCACCTATGAGCTCCAGATATTAAAGCCTTATTAGAGTAGGATGAGAGAGAAGGTAATGTCACTATGCTTTACACCACAAATACTACATATCTTGAGAGAAGGCATATACCATTACTGCCTTGGTAAGGATCCAGAAATACCACAAAAGAGAGATCTGAGCGAATCATACAAGGAATCTCTGAGTTTTATTTGAAAATCTGCAAAAACACCAGAGCTATAGCTGATCAAGAATAAGAGACATGACACTTGGCTAGACTGTTCTATCTTTTAACCACTCAAGACAGAAGTGACGGTTACAAGTCCCATGGTAAAGGTAAAGTATGTAAGTTTTAAGTCTTGACAGTTTACTCTAACTCAGAGATGAGATCTTATTTAAAAAGCATGTGTACCGTCAATTTTTAAAGATATTGCAACAACTTATGATCCATAGCTGAGTCTATCCTTGCTCAGGGACGAGCAAGAGGTAAGCTTGGGGGAGTTTGTTGACGGTCCTTAAGTATCAAATTTAATTATCAAATAAATAAAGAAAAGGATCCAAATGAAATCAAAATCCAGACCTAGGGTTTTATCTGACATAATTCCACGAGTTTTGGTGTTTGTCTATTTCTGCAGGGGGTTATCAGGAAATACGGAAGAAAGGCCCACACGTCGGGATTACATAGAGATATTAACGTACCGCGCAATTATCTTACATCTAGAAGACTCCAGAAGCCACGAGACCGAAGCGGAGGCGAAACGGGGCCTGACCCTGGGCGCCCGCCCACCTCCTGAGTCCAATCAGGACTCTGCTTCGTGGGAGATCTCCACCGACCTAAAGGATGAATCTAAACCATACAATCTATGTCGGTTTGATCCAACGGCCCATATTCACTTGAAGGGACTATAAAACCAGACCCCCTGGCCCCTGGAGGAGAGAGCCTCTCAACCCTAATTCATTGTTCTCAAGGGAGAAGAAGCCTCTGATCAAGATTAGAGCCACCACATCAATTAGATATCTAGATTAGCATAGCTACATAGGATTAGAACTAGAAGGAGTCAATCTTCGATTGGTTTCCGGATCTGTCAGGAGGATTCTTGGTAATTCTCTAATTGTGCTTCTAATTACTTTCTAATTATCTTTGTTCTTCAATATTATGAATATGACTTTGTTCTACTTCAATATATTGCTTATGACTTTGCTCTACTTGCTTATATTCAAGATTATATTGTTCTTAGTTTATCATAGTCATGTACTTGGCTTAGTTAGATTCGATCTATATACATGCTTAGGATCGTATAGCGTTTATCCATCGGATCCATGGGTAAATGATAGATATTGTGTAGGCGTGGTGCTTATACCGTATTTATCTGCGATTGTACCCAATATGCCAGATCGTGGGGTGGTTCGTGATAGTGAAAGCTTCATTGATTCTTATATAGTCCCCCTCTCGTGTATTGGGCTGGCAGAGCAATATTATTACAGGGGAGTGATTGCTATGTTTCTCATATTCCTTGCTAATATCACTATGCATGGGCGTAGTCTTGTCTCACAATGATTGCTAAGTATGCTTGCACTAATTATGATAATGCTAGACTATATAGTTGAGAATAACTTAGGGAATATTCTTGTAGTTCGTTCTAATACCATGCTAATGACTTTCTAGAGTATCTAATTGAGGTGCTTATCATATTTATTATGTGGCTAGATCAGATTAGTTATCCTTGTCACTATTATTATTTCATATATCTTTTATGTGACACTTATCCCTATATGAAGAGTTAGATATAATGTTCTCAATTATACATGCAATGATAGATGCTCAATCTCATATTCTATTCTATAATCAATAGTGATGATTGCTAATCTCTTCCCAGTGGTAAAAATATAAATAACGATACCTGGAATACTTCCCGGTTAAAATGCTACATCGGTATTAATCTGTGCGCTTGCAGATCCCATTCATTATTTATTTAGAAGAGCAATTGCATATTTCAATACTGCGTCTCTTATATCATGCTAGGGATGACAACTTGGCTTAAGTGGTGTGAGGGATAGGTTTGGCATTTTTGGCACCGTTACTAGATTTAGAGAACTTAGTCTACTTTTGGAAATGATGTTAAGAATACCCAACACCAAGTACATAACTATGATAAACTAAGAACAATATAATCTTGAATATAAACAAGTAGAGCAAAGTCATAAGCAATATATTGAAGTAGAACAAAGTCATATTCATAATATTGAAGAACAAAGATAATTAGAAAGCAATTAGAAGCACAATTAGAGAATTACCAAGAATCCTCTTGACAGATCCCGAAACCAATCGAAGATTGACTCCTTCTAGTTCTAATCCTATGTAGCTATGCTAATCTAGATATCTAATTGATGTGGTGGCTCTAATCTTGATCAGAGGCTTCTTCTCCCTTGAGGAATAATGAATTAGGGTTGAGAGGCTCTCTCCTCCAGGGGCTAGGGGGTCTGGTTTTATAGTCCCTTCAAGTGAATATGGGCCGTTGGATCAAACCGACATTGATTGAACGGTTATCCTTGATCCTTTAGGTCGGTGGAGATCTCCCACGAAACAGAGTCCTGATTAGACTCCAAGTCAGGGCGGGCGCCCAGGGAAGGAGGGCGGGCGCCCTGCCTCTGGCCCCGTTCGGCCTCCGCTTTCTTCCCGTGGCTTCTGGAGTCTTCTAGATGTAAGATAATTGCACGGCACGTTAATATCTCTATGTAATCCCGACGTGTGGGTCTTTCTTCCGTATTTCCTGATAACCCCCTGCAGAAATAGACAAACACCAAAACTCGTAGAATTCTGTCAGATAAAACCCTAAGTCTAGATGTTGATTTCATTTGGATCCTTTTCTTTGTTTATTTGATAATTAAATTTGATACTTAAGGACCGTCAACACTGTGGTGGCTTGATCTATGCGACTTAGCTCGTTCGTCGTCATCGTGTCCCTTGAATGAGCCCTGCCTCCCCTTTTACAGTCTCAAGGGAAGGTAGGCGATACATGTGTCATGGCGTTACGGTCTTGGTTCGAGTTGTGGGTTGAAGCATGGCATCGTACAGTGACGGTGAGGTTCTCCATTCCTTATGTTGTAGCCGGTCGTGGACGTTGTATGGGCGTGCTTGCTACTGTAACGTTCGTGCTGAGTGTTGACACTTAACTTATAAAATTTGTTAGCATTTATTTCTCCACCAGATATGAATATCTACTAGAATAGGGTTATCACTGACAGTTTCCACGAGTTTTGCATATTCTGTATTTTTTTAGTGATTAATTCAGAAAGAGCTTAAAAGAGGGATTTAAGTGCTAATCAACCACAAAACTTATCCACGACGGAAGGATGACACCAGAGGGATTAGGAATACTCCAGAAGACACCAGAAGCAATGGGACTGGCATAGGCCACCAGGTGGGGCCGGCTGGCCCCACCCTGGTGCCGTCCGGCCCCCTATAGCTAGGGTTTTGGGCCCCCTTCCGGAAGCTTCCTCCACCGCCTCAGAGGAGCCATCTTGGCCGCTTGTTAAGTCAGTTTGATCCAACAACGTGTATCCATCCCAGCAGGCTATAAATAGAAGGCTAACCCCCCTAGAGGAGGCCAGATCAAGAGATGAAGAGTCAGAACATTAGATAGAGATCCAATAGATCTAGGCTAGCAATCAAGATAGAGATTAGAGAGATAGAGTAGAGGAGTAGAGATTTGGAGGAGTCCCAGCCTATCGGAGCTTCCTCATGAGCTGTATTCGTCTGGATTCGGCTCTCTTGTACGGAGCTGCGTTCTGAGGTACTTTTGTATTTACCATTCTAATTCAAGTAAGCAACTTGTTTATATTCGTTCTTTGGTTTGCAACTCATATTATATTGAGTACTACGATTTGGGTAGCTCCTAGGTCAGAGTAGTGATTCGTAGCGTAGACATGGTGTCTGGGCTATGGTTGCTTGTGAATGTCCCCTGATTAGTCGGACAGTGGTAGTTTGCGTAGGTGACTTTATAGCTACGTTGATTCCTCTGTAGTTCACTTCCCGTTGATAGGATTGATAGGCTTATAGGTGCCTGATAGGGGATTACTCTGTTTCTTCTCCTATTCGGGTTACTTACCCGATAAGATGATACTATACAAAGTTTACTGGTTATTAGAACCATAGTACATTAGCTATTTCCTCATTCTCAATAGTTTTCTAGATTGATTGTACCCCCCTTAGATTAAGAGTTATAGGCTAGGTCATAAATCACCTACTGTTTCTTTGGGTTCGATATTAAAACCAGGTTGATCTTGGTGAAGTGTTGATCAATATATATCTGTGCGCTTGTGGATAATCTGATTATAATCATTATTAGGGTGCAGTTAATTTATACCAACAAGCATTTTTAATGCCGTTACCGGGGAACGGTTTGCTGGTTTTGACATTAGTCTATCTTAGTCTATAATTATCCTTTTTTATAAATATATATATAATATAAAATAAAAATATGGAAATTGAATCTCAACTTTTATATCAATATGGAGCACCATCAGGATCGTACCTCTAGCTAAAGGAATCTTCTAAACCTATCACATCATCTAGCTATGAGCTACGTCCGGGACTAATCAAATTAGTTCAAGAACATATTTTTTCTAGTAATTCTAGCGAAAACCCCTATTCCCACTTAGCCGATTTTGAGTAGACATGTTTGAAAGGATCAAGATGCCCAAGAGAGGGGGATGAATTGGGCTTCTCTAAAAATTTAAGCAACCTATAAGCTCCAATTCAACCCCTGAAGGGTCGAGATGGCGGACTAGAGGGCGGAGTGAATAGTCCTTTCTAAAAATTATTACACTGGCTAACCGAAACAAATGCGGAATTAAAACTATCAGTCTAGCCAAGACTACAGCCCTCTATCTAAGTTCTCTAGCACCTTGAAAAGATCCTAAACAAGCAAGGAAGGTGCTACCTTAGCAAGAGCTCACCTAACCAATTCTAGGAGCAAGGTCACACAAACCTATGCCACTAGTACATTGCAAGACCGTGGAGCTCCTATACAACTAGTAAGCAAAAGCACAAAGCTCCTAAGCTCACTAGCAATGCTTAATAACAAGGCAACCAATGCCAAATTAGAGAGCGCAAGTTACTTAGCTACACAAACTAAGCAATGTGACTAACAAGGTTACACAAACCAAATTAGTCACGCAAAGAAACTACTTCTAGCTACACAAGCAAGAAGGTAACTAGCAAGCTACACAAGCTAACTAATTACAAGAGCAACTACACAAGCATAAGTATATAAATGTAAGAACAAGCTTGTGTTAGGGACTTGCAAACCAACGGGAAGAACAATGTTGACACGATGATTTTCTCCCGAGGTTCACTTGGTTGCCACCAAGCTACGTCCCCGTTGAGACAAGCTCCAAGGTTGCCACCGGTCCTCTTGCTAGTGGTGACCCACAAGTCACACTCTCCCACGTGGAGTGCTTACCACAAGCTCTAGAACTTGACCCGGCCGGATTACTTGTCGCTCTTCACGTCTCGCTCAACTAGAGTTACTCTTCGCGATCCCCGCGGGGTGAGCACCGTACCCCTCACAATCTCTTCTCCGGAGCACCGCACAATCTCCTTGCGTGCTTCGACGGAGTCACAAGCCACCAAGCCGTCTAGGAGGTGGCAACCTCCAAGAGTAACAAGCACCACCGGCTTGCAACACGAACACCTGGTGCCACTCGATGCAATCTCTCAATACAACGCACTAGAATTGCTCACTCACACAATCAGATGATCACTATCAAGCATATGTGAGTTAGAGGCTTTACTAGTACTCCCAAGCATGGACACTAAGTCGCAAGGGTGCTCAGCACCGGCCAAGGCCGGCCACTACTTCTATTTATAGCCCCAAGGGCTAAACTAGCTGTTGCCCCTTCACTGGGCAAAACACGTGGGCACCAGACACGCTGTAGGGAGCCACCGAACGCTCAACCCTAGCGTCCGGTGCTCAGCTGACCGCCATGTGTCACTAGCCGTTTGAACTCGACCGTTGCCACCAACGGCTACCACGCGCGCGCGCCTGCACCAGACACATCAGACGCTCTACTGCTTCACACCGGATGCGTCCGGTGCACACCGGACCCATGCGCAGAGAGCTCCGCAAACTTGCAGGGTCACCAGACGTAAGCCACCGAACGCACAGTGCCCGGTGCTCTTCAGTCAGAAACACCTCGCACGCACTCGCTAACGTCATGCACCACCCGACGCTCGAACAGTATCCTGTCCGCGTCCGGTGCTAGCGTCCGGTGCGCACTCTACACCTGTGCTAGCAGCTGCCAGTGCACCAGACGCTCAAGCACAGCGTCCAGTGCCTCCACGGCCTACGTCCGGTGAGAAAAACACTCCACGACTTCTCCAAATTTCCCACCGACGCAATAGAAAATATGCACTTAATTTTCTCAAAAGCGCCGAATCCGGGAGGGAGAGAGGAACCCAAACCCCTCTCTACCCTAGGAACTCCACCTCCTTTGCAAAGTGTGCCAACACCAACAAGTTCACACCACCAAGTGCAAGTGTGTTAGTTTTTCACAAACATTTTCTCAAAGGAGTTAGCCTCTCAAACTTGCCACGCCACTTGATCCTAACACGTATGCAAAGTTAGATCGCTCAAGTGGCACTAGATGACCGATATGCAAACAAGTTTGCCCCTCTTGATAGTACGGCCATCTATCCTAAATCCGGTCATAAACTTCTCTACACACCTATAACCGGTGAAATGGAAATGCCCTAGGTTATACCTTTGCCTTGCGCTTTCCATTCCATCTCCTCCAATGTTGATGCAACACATGCACCAACCAATCACCAAATGATATGATCCACTTCATATCATCACGTGACCGTATTGGTTCATCGATCTTGACCTCACTTGCTCTTCACTGTTGCCTCGGTCCATCGGCGCCAAGTCTTGCTCAAGCTTCACCGTCACACGCAGTCCCTCGCTTCAAAGCCTCTGACTTGCCCTTCACTCTTGCAACCGGTCCATCGAGCCAAGCCTCATCTTGATCTTCTCCACCTTGGTCACATGACTCCATGTCATGTCTCATCTACAATGAGCTCCTTCTTCATCACATCATCACCTGTGGACTAATCTCCTGTGTATCTCACATAAACACTATTAGTCCACCTAAGTTGTCACTCAGTTACCAAAACCAAACAAGGACCTTTCAAACCCTTGTGCCTATAGAGAGCTACCGGATAAAAGTTTTGCAACCTAATTTCAATCCTATTCTAGCATGGCAATTCTAGGAATGTAAAAGCTCAATGTAAATGCTAGAAAGTAAGGGAGGAGAGCAAGAAGAACGTGGCGATGTTTAGCCGATGTATCGGAGAGTCGCCAGTCCCCACTAGTTCTCGTTGGAGCACCCGCGCAAGGGTCTTGCTCCCCCTTGGTCCGCGCAAGGACCAAGTGCTCTCTACGAGCTGATTCTTCGACACTCCGTCGTGGTGAATCGTCTAAAACCGCTCACAAGCTTGACACGAGCCACCCATAAGAACTCCGGGCGGTATTCGTGCCTCCAATCACCACCGAACCATCTAGGTGATGGCAATCTCCAAGAGTAACAAGCAAAGAACTCTCACTTGACCCAAACAAGGCTCTAGAGAGTGGTGGATGCACACTTGAACTCTTGGAACTCAACTAGAGAAGGATTCACTCAAGAAATCACTTAATTCTCAATCCTCTCTAGGCTCTTGCTTCTCTCTTGCACCACAAGGTGTTTCTCAGCTGATCAAATGGGCAAGAGACTGTTGGGTATTCTTAACATCACTACCAAAAGTAGACAATTCCTAATTCTAGTAACGGTGCCAAAAATACCAAACCTATCCCTCATACCACTTAAGCCAAGTTGTCATCCCCAGCATGACATGAGAGACGCGGTATTGAAATATGCAATTGCTCTTCTAAATAAATAATGAATGGGATTTGCAAGCGCACAGATTAATACCGATGTAGCATTTTAACTGGGAAGTATTCCAAGTATCGTTATTTATATTTTTACCACTGGGAAGGGATTAGCAATCATCAATAGTGATTACAGAATAGAATATGAGATTGAGTATCTATCATTGCATATGTAATTGAGAACAATTATCTAACTCTTTCATACAGGGGTAAGTGTCACATAAAAGATATATGAAGTAATGAATAGTGACAAAGATAATTAATCTGATCATAACTAGCCACATAATAAATATGATAAGCACCTCAATTAGATACTCTAGAAAGTCATTAGCATAGAATTAGAACGAACTACAAGAATATTTCCTAAGTTATTCTCAACTATATAGTCTAGCATTATCATAGTTAGTGCAAGCATACTTAGCAATCATTGTGAGACAAGACTACGCCCATGCATAGTGATATTAGCAAGGAATATGAGAAACATAGCAATCACTCCCCTGTAATAATATTGCTCTGCCAGCCCAATACACGAGAGGGGGACTATATAAGAATCAATGAAGTTGTCACTATCACGAACTACCCCACGATCTGGCACATTGGGTACAATCGCAGATAAATACGGTATAAGCACCACGCCTACACAATATCTATCATTTACCCATGGATCCGATGGATAAACGCTATACGATCCTAAGCATGTATATAGATCCAATATAACTAAGCCAAGTACATAACTATGATATACTAAGAACAATATAATATTGAATATAAGCAAATAGAGCAAAGTCATAAGCAATATATTGAAGTAGAACAAAGTCATATTCATAATATTGAAGAACAAAGATAATTAGAAAGCAATTAGAAGCACAATTAGAGAATTACCAAGAATCCTCTTGACAGATCCGAAAACCAATCGAAGATTGACTCCTTCTAGTTCTAATCCTATGTAGCTATGCTAATCTAGATATCTAATTGATGTGGTGGCTCTAATCTTGATCAGGGGCTTCTTCTCTCTTGAGGAATAATGAATTAGGGTTGAGAGGCTCTCTCCTCCAGGGGCCAGAGGGTCTGGTTTTATAGTCCCTTCAAGTGAATATGGGCCGTTGGATCAAATCGACATAGATTGTATGGTTTAGATTCATCCTTTAGGTCGGTGGAGATCTCCCATGAAGCAGAGTCCTGATTGGACTCAGGGAGGGGGTGGGCGCCCAGGGGAACAGGGCGGGTGCCCTGTCTCTGGCCCCGTTTCGTCTCCGCTTCGGTCTCGTGGCTTCTGGAGTCTTCTAGATGTAAGATAATTGCGCGGCTTGTTAATATCTCTATGTAATCCCGACGTGTGGGCCTTTCTTCCGTATTTCCTGATAACCCCCTGCAGAAATAAACAAACACCAAAACTCGTGGAATTCTGTCAGATAAAACCCTAAGTCTAGATGTTGATTTCATTTGGATCCTTTTCTTTGTTTATTTGATAATTAAATTTGATACTTAAGGACCGTCAACAGAGACCTCCCATAGACGAGGTGAAGGAGTATAAATACTCCCCATCAAATCCAAGGGCCGGCCACCCAAATTATTTTTATATATTTATCTTACTGATGCTTGATTTATTCTGTATCAAGAAGCAACACAGTAATGTCCATGAATTATATTCATGTTTGATCATGATTATATGTAAGTATTTAAAAGTTTATAGACACCCAAATAAATATCCTATTGTATGAGTTTTTTATTAAGTTGCTTTTTCATATATAAATATAATTATTTATGTTTGGCCTATCAATGAACAATACAATGGTATAGGCAAATCATATTTACACTTAATCATGACTGCATACAAGGATTAAAAAATTAATAGACAACAAAACAGACAATTCATTGTATACGCTATCTGTTTAGATACGTGTGAGTTGCACATGCCCTAACATGTTGCGACCCCGGATAGACATCTCGTATTTCAGTTTATATATACTTACTTCTTACCTATAAAGAAAGTCGTTTGAGTCTGTTTGGTACAGCTCACATCAGCTTCATGAGTTGTTGTGAGCTGTTTTTTAATACTTATTTCTAAAACAGCTTCATGAATGAAGTTGTTTTTCTTCTCCTCTCTTAAAGACATGAGTTGGAATGAAGTTGAAAAAAGTAGCTTATTGCAGCTCTCTCCCTCATTTCTCTCTCTCATCTATGCATGAAGTAGTTGGTGAAGCTATTTTACCAAATACTTTTTCTAAAACAGCTCAGCTTCATCTAGAAAGTTGCTCATGAAGCTATTTTCTAAAAAAACAGCTTTACTAGTGAAGTTGAGCTATGCCAAACAAGCCCTAAGAATATAAGGGCTCGTTCGGCACAGCTCAACTTCATTAGTAAAGCTGTTTTTTTAGAAAATAGCTTCATGAGCAACTTTCTAGGTGAAGCTGAACTGTTTTGGAAAAAAATGTTTGATAAAATAGCTTCACCAACTGCTTCATGCATAGATGAGAGAAAGAAATAAGGGTGAGCTGCAATAAGCTACTTTTTTTACGATAATGCTTTGACTCTGACGTCCGGCCGTTTTCGGACGTGGTGCCCGCTCACTCGGCTTTCTGTCGCTCGTGTCTATCCGCATGCGACTCTTCTCATCCACTCATTTCCGTCTGCATGTAGCTCTCCTCATCCACTCATCTCAAAATATCTACCGCATGGCTCTCCTTGCCCACTCTCTCCCCTGCTACTTGCTCTCTCATTCGCTTCTCTCTTCTCTCTCTCTCAGAAATCCACCGCAGCCTTCCATGGTCCCAACCTGGGAGACCTCGACTTAGTGCGGTGCCTTCCCCCATCTCCCTCCTCAACCGAAGCTCGAGCACGCAATAGGGGGGGTCTGTGGAGGCGGCGTCCTCTACCCATCTCAAGCTCGATGTGCGTCCTCCACCCTAGCGTGTCGTCCCCCACCTCGACGCCGGCCATGGTGGCTTTCCCGTGGTGGATCCATGTAGTACTGGCCTTCCCATAGTGGATACATGGAGCACGATGCAGATCCTGTAGAGTGGTGGTCTCCTCCACCCAATAGGCGATGGCAGCCCATCCCCCATCCCATCCATGGAGGCGGCTCAATCTGCACCCCCGACGGCGCCCCCAACCCATGTGCCTCCCCTCTTTCCCTTTATCTCGCGGATACAATGGATTTTGTAGTGTTGCAATCGTCTATTAGAGATGTTTTAGTAGTCTATTCGAGATGTTTCAGTAGTAGTTCTTTTGTTGTTGCAATAATATGTTTCTTACTGTTTCAACTTCTTCATCCCAATGTTGTTGTAGTATTGCTTTCTTTGTGATGTTGCAGTATGTTTCAGTTGCTTCAATCTCATGTCTGCAGTAGGTGTTTCATGTTGTTGCATCAGTTTGTTCGGTGTTGTTGTAATAACATGTTCATTGTATTTCAACTGGTTCAACTTATTTATTGAAGCACTTTGTTCAGTGTTATTGCATAACATATTCATGGTGTTTCAACTGGTTCAACTTATTTGCTGCAACAATTTGTTCGGTGTTGTTGCAATAACATGTTCATGTTGTTTCAGTTGTCGTTTCATCATATTGTTACAGCGCCAAGCAGGGGGTTGGGGGTGGGCCGTGGGAGTGAGCTAGCGATGGATGGAGGTGCTGGGGACCGACGAGGTGGGGGGGATCTCGTGGGTGTGGAGAGCGGAGGCGGTTCCTTTCATCTTCGTGTGGGGGCGGGTGCAGTCGGGTTCCCATATCTACTTTTTTTTATATATTTTTTTCTTTCTCGGTGCGGGGCGAGTGGGGGCGTGATTTCTACAAAGGCTTGGCGTCCGGACGCTAGCGGCTAGCGTTCAGATCGGACGTCCGGACGATAGCAGTACCGTTTTTTACTTTATTCCAACTCATATCTTTGTGAGAGGAGAAGAAAAACAGCTTCACTCGTAAAGCTGTTTTAGCAATAAGTGTTTGCAAAAAAAACAGCTCACAAATGCTTATGAAACTATTGTGAGCTGTACCAAACATGTCCTAAACCATGAATAATTTTTAAGCCGTTGAGTTTAGAAATTTAAAAAACATATAAATAAATTTGTCTTAAAATTAATTTTATAAAAATATACATAAATCATTTTGATAAAATATTTTTATAAAAATAAAAAGTTAAAATTAGATTTTAGACCATATTAGTGTTCTCGCTTTGTTTTATAGGTACAGAGTATATGTGAACGCGTCTCTGGCATACGCCAGCGGTCTCTGTGAACTGGAACCAACGTTGATCCCACCAGCCTCTCTTCCAGTTCCAGGGATAGTACCACGGAAGAAAGTGGCCACAGGCCACAGCTGGAAATAAATCCACTGACAGGTTGGCCTTCACAGCAGACCCCACCTGTCATTCAGCAGTCCACCACGAAGGCACGCCGCCGGAGCCGGGGGTCAGGATGACTCAGGTCTCAGGCCGTCAGGCGCACGCGCTAACCACGCACGGTCGGCGATGGAAAGTCCACGGGCGCCCACCACTGACAGGCCTACCCCAATGGCCTCGCGCGCACACTGACATGTGGGTGTCGGTGCGGCGGCGGCCCCACCTATCGTTTGGCTGCCATCCGGCTGGGCGTCTGGCCGAAATGAACGAAACCCTTCGTTTTCCGGCGACAGCCCGCACCGCACCTGCTCGGCACGGCCCCGCTATATAACAACTTGCCGCTCTTCCGCCGCCACGTGCTCGCTGCCCGCCGCCGCGCCGCATTCGCATTCGCATCGCCGCACCGCGCTGCCGAGGCTGGCTTTGCTTACTTACTAGACGGACGAGGAGTGGATTGGAGTAACTAGCAGCAACCCTAGCCCGGCAGGCCCCGTCGCGAAACCCTAGGCTTCGCCGGCGGCGGTCGCCGGAGATGGCCTCCTCGCCGCCGCGCGCCCCGCGGCGGTTTCTTTTCGACCTCAACGTCGCGCAGGAGGAGGTCGAGGAGGAGGAGCCCATGGAGACGGAGGTGCTTGAGGAGGAGGGAGCCCCTGCCCCGGTGGCGCAGCCCGAGGAGGCTGTCGGCGAGGAGGTCGCTGAGCAGGTGGTCGAGCACGCGGTGCCTACCGTGGAGGAGGAGGAGCCTGTGGAGGAGGTGATCATGGAGGAGGAGCCTTCGGAGGAGGTGATCATGGAGGAGGATGAATCTGCTACGGCGCCGGCGGGGGAGGTGATTGGGGAGGGGAAGGGGAGGAAAAAGAGGATAGACTACGAGGTCTTCGTGTCCGGGCTTCCGCGGGACGCCGCTGAGGAGGACGTGGCGAAGGCGCTGGCGGAGGCCGGAGATGTCGAGGAGGTGCGCCTCGTGCGGGATCCAGCGGACCAGCGGCTGAACAAGGGCTTCGCTTTTGTCCGTTTCGCCGCCGCCTGGCAGGCGCGATGGGCGGCCAACGACCTCCGCGAGGCTACGGTATTACATCGAATCTTACCACCGCGATATATAGATTTGCATCGATTGCTAGCTTGGTGAACTTGGGCAAGCTGGTTGGGGAAAGCTGTGAATTAACTGATGTCGAATTGATTGAGTCTTTTGCTGATTTCCAGAGGCGTTTCATTTTATGCTAGCGGTTGGGGAATGGGCTTGATTCATTTTTACTTCAGAAACTGATAAAGTTAGGAATTTGAAATTTTTTATTGCTAACTACTTTGAGATTAGATGCGTTTGTTTTTGGATTGTTGCTATCCTGGATTTAGATTAATGGACGTGAAATCAGGTACTCTGAGTTAGCAATTTGGAATCTAGAGCTCAATGTGCGGCTTTCTCAACTCTCAAGTACAAGTGTACAGCACCCTGTTTGTCAAGGCGGTACTCTGAGTTAGCAATTTGGAATCTAGAGCTCAATATGCGGCTTTCTCAACTCTCAAGTACAAGACCCTGTTTGTCAAGGCATGATACTGTAGGAGATCACAAAGACTATGCTCTTAGAAAAATGAAATATGGTGAATTCAATGTAGTACTTTAGTGCATGTACATCAGTAGCACCTTTTTGTAGTTCCTAGCCACTTCTATTCTCGGTGCTAAGAATCTAACTTATAATATATTTTTATTGCTAAAGTGAAGTTAGCACTGGTTGAAACACTTAGCATTGATGGCATTTGTTGCCATGCTGACATCCCTGCTAGTTTACCTCAAAGAAAAAATAGACATCCCTGCTAGTTCATTCCATCTCGTCTAGCTTCTCGCCAGCACCCTTGGGTATTATTGCTCTTAGAGTGGAATATTATTATGTTTCTGCATTGTCATTTAACTTTTTAAGTTCTATAAAAGATCATATTATCTGAATGGTTGACATTTTTTAATGTTCTGGTTATCTGGTATGAACATATATTGATGGTGTATTGGTGTTGGTCAAGGTCTAGTTTGACTGACACCTTTTGACACAATTTCATATACTGCTACGGTGTTACTTGAATGAACTAGTCAACTGCATTTATCCTGCACAGCTAGAATTATCTATAATTTAATGTGCGTAGTAAGTAGTGAACAAAAATATGAAAAAGGAATGATGTTGGAAATGACTTTGGTTTTAAAGAACCATGGGTTCATTTATCCATTCCAGAGGCAAATAAGCAAAAGGAATGCCTCCACTTGAGGCTAGATCAGTAAAAAGGATAACTTTTGTGTTTGTAGCCGGTTATGACTTATGAGCACTGCTGACATGGTAAAAGCTCACTCCTTTTATCATCTATTCAGTTTGAGTTAGTAACCTGCTAAGTAGCAAGTGTAATACTAAGGAAGAAAAAGAGGATATCATGTACTTAAATAAATATGAATTCAATAGTTCAATACTCTGCCAACATGTGCAGAAGGCCAGCCTGCATTTAAATTTAGTTATTGTTCATGATCTGAACTACTATTCCACTAATAGTAATGCTAGGAAAATTAAAGGGGCTAACTATGGAAATCCTAGTTTCGTCCTTGTCTAGGGTCTAGTTCACATAGAAGTATCCTAATTTAGCATCTTTTTAAATATGATGAGAGGTAGCAGTATGATTGCTCAACTTTTATAGCCATAAACATCCATGCACTCTTTGATGCATGCGCTGCGAATATTTGTGCAACTGTTCAAGTCCAAGTTGTGGCATGTTTTAAAGGTTCACCTAGTCGTCCAGGCGAGAAAATTTTCTGGGTGTCCGGGTCGCCTAGCTATGTGGGCATATTGCGTCCTCTTTTCTCGTTAGGCGTCCGAGGCCTCACCAAGGAGGCTGTGGCGGTTGCCTTACTCGCAAGCGTGTTTAGCGAAAAGCGCCCGCGCGGGAAAGAAATCACCCCTTCCGCCGTTCCCTATTTGCGCGCGGAAACCACGCGGGGAATACTGGAATAGAGAGGGATTGAGGGAAGATAGGGGAAGACTGAGGAAATATATGGCACGTGCTGGCTCTGTTCTTCCCTGTGCGCTTGCAGTGAGTTGCCACCGACGCATCCCCGTGCCCTGTCTGTGTGCCTGGATTGCTTTGATTTCATGCCGTCCACCTGTCTGTGGCGCGCAGCTTTGATTTCGCGCTATCTGCGCGGACCCAGGGCAAGGATAAGTGGTGGGCTGCTTGGCCTGCCTCCTCGTTGGCCAGAAGCTCTGCTCTGTTTTTCACTTTTGCCAGCTCGAGCCTGGCTTCCTATCAGGCCGGATTGAGCCAAGTATGTCTCTGCTCTCTCTTTCTTCCTGTCATCTCAAAGGGTGAAGGTTTCCTGTGCCCTGCTGTTGCTTGTCTACTTCCTTTCTTTCTTAGTGCTTTGTTTTATAGATGCTATCCTCTTCCTATGGTTCTTTCTCTGCCTCTCCTCTGTTTGTTATTTATTCTATGGATATAGATGTGGAATGAAACAGCTATTGAGAGATGAGAGATTTCCGATTTGATATTTTGCTATTTTAGATGCATATTGAAAGTGCTATTGAGAGATGAGAGATTCGATTTGCTATTTTATGTGGTGCACTGGTACTCAAGTAGCACTACTTACTATGGTATTACATGCTAAGAATTGACCATATTGAGGTATGATTTGCTTCTAGATTTTAGTGGTGTTATATATTAATATTTTTAAAATATGGCGTCGCCTAGGCGATTGCCTTATTCGCCGGCGGCTGGAAGGCTCACCTCGCGTCCTCGCCTCACCTTATTGCCTTGGAGACATTGGTAATCATGATGTTTAAACAAACTATTCACTGAATTGTCAGCGAGAGTGCACATCCCATTTTGGTTATGTTTAATTATCCCTCTGAAAGTTTGTTGAATATGATGTATCCATTTCTCTCTCAAGTGCAACTGGAACAGCTTCAATTACATATAAGCAATTTGGTGAATAGTCTCGACTATATATTTCTTCACTGGTACAAGCATACAAGGCTTGCATTTTTCCTACTATATGTCCATTTTCCTGCTAAACTATTTTAAGTAATATTTCCTTTTCATTGTGAATTTGCTATTGTAATGCATGCTTGTATCCATATATTATGAATGTGCCTACATTGGTTTACTAAATGATCAGGTAACATTTATTTACTGGTACTTAAATTTCCAGATTAAGGGAAAAGCTTGTGGAATATGCAAGAACAGTGAAAATGAGACTCTTCATGTCCGAAATATATGCTTTGATTGGTCAAAGGATGATGTAAGGTTTCTTGCTTATTTGGTATAATGTATGTTAAAGTATGATTTTGTTTTATATAACAGTTGATCCCTTTTTTTCAGTTAGCTGAGAAACTGGAACCTTTCAAGTTGGAAAACTTGGATAGAATTAATCTAATTGAGCACCCAGAAAAAAAGGGTAAAAACAGAGGCTATGCATTTCTTGACTTCAGGACTCATGTAGATGCTGTGGCAGCTTTTGTGAAACTACAGAAAAGAGATCTGTATCTTGGAACTGATTTTAGAGCGCACATATCATTTTCAAACACTCTGTCACAAGACGATGAGATCATGGAAAAGGTACAGTAACAAAACATCTATACCTTGTAAGAACTTGTTGCAAGCACAGCATATATTACATTATCCTTCTTGCCTTTTACAATGTCTTCAATTTTGTCATGCAATGCAGGTGAAATCTGTTTTCTTGGATGGGTTACCACCTCACTGGGATGAAGACAAAGTGAGAGAAATGTTCGGGAAATTTGGTGAAATTGATAGCATACAACTGGCTAGAAATATGTACACAGCAAAACGAAAAGATTTTGGTTTTATTGGCTTTACAACAAGACAGTCAGCTTTAGACTGCATTAAGATGGTCAATAAAGATGGTGTTGGCGAAGGTAGTGGAAAGGTAACCACTTTAGTGAGCCATTTATTTGGTCTGTTGCCATTTCTTACCATCTGATCCAAATGTCTAACCAGTAACCACTATGTTTGAATTTACAGGTTCTCATAAAAGCTAGTTTGCAAAGGCCAAGGCATGCTTTCAAAAAGAATTCCTGGCAAGGCTCTAGTTCCTTGTTAGGCGTCAGAAGAGGATTTGTAGATAAAAGTTATAGTGGTAGAGGACACCACTCAGACAGATATAGGCATTATAGTCCTGAAAGGCGTTCATATTTAGATAATCATTCTCGCCGCCACCGCTCTATTGATGTTGAAGAAAGGCATACTTCTATGCGAGGATACAGAGCTTACTATAGAAGGGATTCTCCAGTTCATGGTTCGTTTCCAAAGTATACAACCAAATTAACTTGTTTCCATCTTCCTTTCTCTCTCTGCGTGAATTAACAGTTATTTTGTATGACTGGTGTAGCCTCAAACTATAAATATGGACGGTCACATCCAGAGACAAGAATCAGGGAAGAATATGATGAGAGACGATACACTAGTAAATATCCAAAACACAGGCAGGCAATGCATGAAACCATGGAGCGGGATGCATACTGCAGGAACAAATATGGACATTCATACCAGGAGAGGGCACATAGAACTTGCCCTTGCCCAGAATGTAACTTGAGTGGTCAAAATTGCAGTTACCCCAATGGCGAGGAATTTTCTGCAATCAGCGGTTGTGAGCAGGCATACTACAAGACAGTAAGTGCAAAAGTTCCGTTGCAAGTATTTTATTGCCATCAGCTAGATGTTTATTGTCATATCGTTGCTGCTTCTGTTTCTTAGGACCGTGATCTGACGCCTTCAACTTCTCAAGTAGCATCTCATTGTGAGGATTCTTGCTGCAAGGTGGTATATAAGCATTACGTCATATAATTTCTACTTTGTTTTGGCTTATGCTAACTATTGGAGCTTACATTTCTTAGGGCCAGCAGTTGATGCCTAAAAGTTCTTCTGTGATGTGTGATTGTGACGAATGCTATGCTGTAAGTTGGATTTATCATTTTCTTTGACATTGAGTTTTGTTGAAGCATGGCATCTCAGCTTCTTATAATCAAAACTTGCATTCTTCAGAATCAAGAGTCAACACCAAGTCCAAGTGAGCATGCCAGAAAAAGATCCAATCTTCCAGTGCCTCTTCATCATCGGCTTGCCAAACATTCTAATGAGCATGGGAGGTATGTATCATGAAATAAAATGTGCATCTTTTCCTGCTGCTCGCTCCTATTTTCCTTCTAATTTCCAAGCTGTAACAGTATTTCATGTTTGCTGGCAGGCATGTGGATGATGCACATTCTGCTTTTGAGGTGGAGTACACCGTCAGGGAAAGCCGAAGTCGGTATCTCTCTTCCAAAGATGCTCCAAGTACTCACTCCAGGAAGCACCATAGGTCAGCAAGATAAGCTGTTAAGTCTCACAAGATAGAGAAAATCTAGTAGCGGCTCGCTTCTGATACTTCGTAGCATGTGATCGATAGCATTTGTTACCCCGGCCCTGCTTGCGTGGCTGACACCCTGTTGCGGGGAGGAAACTGCTTGAAGGACAGCAGTATACCGTCCCAAGTTATAACCAGATATTTTGCCTTGTCTCGGTTCTATGTATTCGCGTTCGATCCCTCGAAATGTGATGCTGAACTGGTTTGGGTGCGCAAACCTAGAAATTGATCTTACAGTAGACAAGTCTCGTTGTCTGGATATTTTAAAGCTTGGAGAGCAGCTGGCCTAACAAAATATGTGATGGAAACGTACCGAGTGGAGCTCATAAACAACTTGCTTGAGCAACGAAAATGTTCCTAAACAACCTGCAAAGAGTCATTTAAAACTTGGGAACAAGAACTTCCTACCATTTGTTTAATGATACCAATTTTTTTTTTCGAGGGGTGCTTGCAAGAGAGAAATGGCGACAATTAGCCGCCGAGATGGATCAACAATGATGGTCTGTTAATTACATCTCCTTGCCGAGAGAGTCTCCAACACGTCCCTGTACTTATAGTGGCTTCCTTGATGGAAAGTGATCCGGGATCCGACATCTTAGCCCCCATTTTTCTACATTCATCCAAATCCACTGAGAAACAAATGGACCGATAGGAGAGTCACGATCACATCCTGGATTAGTGATTAGGCTTAATATTAACCGTAGATCTGATTCTGAGATTACTATTTACTCATGTAAAACAGCACTGACTGCCGTTGAAGAGGAGAGAATGGACTAGTCGTTGAACATGACCACCATCCTCTCCGGCAAACCCCTCACCGCAGCGCCCTATTCCTCGTCGACGCTGTTTTAGCATACGTCTTGTTTAGTTCCGAAGAAATTTCGGATTTCGCTATTGTAGCACTTTCGTTTTTATTTGATAAATATTATCCAATCATGAACTAATTAGGATCAAAAGATTCGTCTCGTGATTTACAGACAAACTGTGTAATTAGTTTTTATTTTTGTCTATATTTAATGTTTTATGCATGTGTCGCAAGATTCGATGTGACGGGGAATCTTGAAAACTTTTTGGATTTCGAGGTGAACTAAACAAGGCCATAGTCCAGCTACCTTGCGCCGAATCCACGGGAAAACTTGTCGCAACAAGTACTTAGCTTGTCACACTCATACAAGACGAGTGGTTTGTACAAAAGTGTTCATGTCACACTACCACATATATATGGTCCTTAATCAGTCCAGTGAGCTACACCATTCATCTACGATCTAAGCAAGCTAAGCATGTATTACGTGACAACTGAAAGTGAACAAACAATGATACAAGGCATTGGATCAATCACAAGGAATTGAAGCTCAACTAGGTACTTTAGGTAACTATTTAATTTGTAATCTAGCATGCATATACTTAATCTTTAGTCACATTATGCAACCCTCAAAAGGAAAAAGTTAGAATACTTACGTACCTGCCTTGGGGTTCAGTCGGGGGCTGCTCAACAAATGTGTCGGTCACGGGGGTACGATTCTTCAACTTTATATGTGAACTTCAATTTGGTACATGTACATGTACTGAAGATGTGAGAATGGATGATAGATTTGAAGGTCTGGACAACCTCGGTGAGTTCTTTATCAAGCTTGCTGACACCGAGAAGCATAAACTTTATGGTTGGGCTTCTTAATCCTCAAATTAACATTGATCTTACCAGTGGTGACAACAAGTGTGTTGAAAGAGTGTTCTCTGCATCATGTGTAGTGAAGAATAAGGTGAGAAACAGTATGAGTACGTAACAAGTTACTAAATGATTGTTTGGTTATGTTTATTGAGCATGATATATTCTCTAATGTAAAAGAGTATGACATAGTTCATGCTTTCATGGCAATGAGGAAGCACAGAGCAAAAGCCAGTATTGAAGTCTCTTATACGTAAGGCCTTATCTTATGTATGATCTATTTGTGTAAGTTTCAAACCTAATTGTGTAAGTTTTGAACCTTTTAAATGTACTATCCACTACTACATTTTTTTAACCGCGGCAGGCAAAAACGGTTAACTGCGGCGGGCAAAGCAACCGCCTTGGATCAAATGTCACGGTTAATTCTGGCCTTAACGAGGTTGGCGCTGTAAAGAAATTGTCTCGGTTAAAGGTGGTTGCCCTAATTTGACCAACTCCTTTAAAGGAATAACCGAGGTAGTTTCGTTAAGGCAACCACCTCTGTAATGAGTTTAACCGAGGCAGTTTTTGTTAGATGGCCGCCTCCGTTAAGTGTATCCAGATTGAAAAAATACTTTTTTGAATTTGTTTTCGAATTTGAAACAGAAATTTGTTAGAGCATATACAAAGCAAAAGACATGCACATGAAGGATAACGACATATATTATATCCATTCATGTGTCGTCTTTATTATCATTCTACGGTCCATGTCACACAATAAGTTCATATTACATGAATGTAGACAATGTTTATAAAAAGCACATCTAATAGTGTTCACTCAAAAAATGCCCAACAACTTATAATCGTTCATGTCTAGATTGTTGGTTCTTTAGTTGCGTAGCTTCTCAAACTTCTCCTCTCGCTAGCTCGCTCTTGGTATAGAAGAATTGTCCGTCAACATGACAACATTCATCTGTGACAAACTTACAAATGTTGACTATTGTTTGCGTGATGGTCCTTTGATCAATTGTTTCCTTTTCCCACCAACTTTAGGATTTCTGCAGCTGTCGCCAACTACTGCTGAATCTCCCGCAAGCCTTGATGTACTCACAAGCATGGTATCCACACAAGACCGAGCCTTCAGTTTGTTTGGTGCACTACATGCATGATAAAGGTAACACACGATCATTGGTAGTAGTATCCATACAAGACGGATCCATCAATAGTAGTAGAACTAGGGGCAGGAGGAGTAAGTACTGAGAATTCTTGCCCCATAGCTAGTTTGTGGCCATACTTCTGCTTGTCTTTCTCGGACCTCCGATCATAGCAGCTGGGGTCTTCCACGTACTTCTGGTAAGTGCTATATGGCAACCACTAGTGTCAACAACAAATTTGATATGTACTTTGAGTGCATAAAAGAAGACGTGTCATCACTTACTATCGTAGGACGCTTTCAAAATGCTTGTACCCTTCTTTGTTTGAATCCAACAAGGAGTTGAATATGACAACCTTTCCATCGTGAGAAAAGATCATAAATACAATCAAGTGGTCCATGATGCCCAAGTTGCACCATTGAAACAATATTGATCTCAAATCTTGAAATATAAAAAGTGGTGAACCTAGTAGCTATTGCAAGTATCATTTTGACTTACCCAAACTAGTGGGCAGCAAGGATGCACCCATTTCCCCTGATCTTCTTCATGGCTTCTAAAACGTATTGTCCCTTTATAAACTTGATCTCTCCTTGCATCAAATCCTGAGTTAGCACTCAGTCCATCCCCTTCAGCTTCACATGCCTAGGATGCATGTCTGGTATATCAAAGCCAATGTTGGCTCTTTGGGAAATATGCATAGGAGATAGGTAGATAATATCTTTATCTAGTTCCTTGCACACATGTGATTGCATCCTGCAAACACAAGTCATCATCATGGCAATGTAGTCTGATCGTAATGAATTTACGTACCTACAATGATGCATAGTTGTAATAACTTACAAGGCAAAAGTGTGACTTGGGCGATGTCGTGATCCTTGCACCGCAGTAGTTTACACATGTCATGGAAGACATTAGGGCAACAAACATCCTTGTCTAAGTAGAAGTACTCCTTGGGGACCCTCACAATGAATTCCTTCATGCCTAACTTTCTCGCTTGCATATAATAGAAATGGACCTCAGAACCTCCCATGACTCCTCCTTTATGAGCTGGCCCAACAATAACATGAACTTGCCATTCTCAAAGTTACTCGGGTAATCTAGAGTAAGGGGCCAAACTAATGATGGTGCTCGATCCCTGTAATTGAGACAAGGAGTGCAAAAGTCTGTTAGCATCATCGATCAACACATAATCTATTAATTAGATTTGGTTGCCATTAGCGTATATACCTTTCAAATGTCGTTGTGTACTAGTACTCTTTTGCTATTTTGTACATTGCCTATTCCATCTCAGTTAGTTCGATGGGTTTGTCCCCCTCTTCTTCTAGAGGCTTCTTCGATGCAGGTGGACATTGTCGTTTGCCCTAGCTTGCAGGTGGTGTCTTGTTGCCTAGTTGAAAACCCAAGTTTGGTTTTGGTGGTTGTTGACGGTAGATAAGTACTCTTTTTAATCGTCAACGTAGCATGAGAAAGGACTAAAATGAGAATACTATCTAGCTATAGGGGTTATCACTAACAAAATTCCACAAGTTTTGGTGATTGTCTATTTCTACAAGGGGTTATCAGAATAAGAACAAAAGAAGGTCCACATATCAGATTTACATAGAGAGAATACCACGAACTTCAACTCAAGAATACTCTAGAAGACACGAGAAGGTGACCCTACAAAGTGAGGCCCCTGGCAGCCAGCCAGGGGCAGACGCCCCTGACAGGTGGGGCGGCCGCCCGGCCCCCTCCACCAATTAGGAGCCACATCACGGATCCTACCTCCACCGCCTTTGAGGAGTAATCTTAAGCGTACATTTAAGTCGGTTTGATCCGAAGGCTGTGGTGCTTCCTAGGGGGCTATAAATATGACCCTGACCCCCCTCCCTAGAGAGGAGTTCATTATTCTCTGAGAAGATCAAGAGAAGAAGAATTAGATAGAGAGGAGTCCCTCGAATGGATCTGTCTCTTTAGGGTTCTTAGCCACCATCTCAATTAGATCTCTATAGTTCTATAGCATAACTACATAGGAATAGATCTAGAAGGAGTTAAGTTAATCTTGGAGTCCGGATCTATCTTCGTTCTAGGTAAACTCTTATTCTTCTTTGTGATATTCATATTAGTTCTTGCTACTATGAATATGACTTTGTTGATATATCTGATTATATTGAAATTGACTTTATTCTATTTGCTTATGTTCTCAATTACATTGTTATTAGTCTACTTTGATTATATGCTTAGCGTAGTTAGATTAGAATTATGTTTATGCATAGGATCATATAGTGCTTACTCATTAGGCCGATGGATAAGTGGTAGATATTGTGTAGGTGAGGTGCCTAGACCGTATTTATCTGCGATTACCCCTTATAGTCCGGAGCTTGAGCTAGATCGCGGGAGTGATAGTCCTGTTGAGTCCTTTGTATTCCTTCTCTTGATTATAAGGCTTGTAGAGCACCATTATTACAGGGAAGTGATTGTTATGTTCATGATCTTTCTTGCTAATATCACTATGCATAGATATAACCTTTTCTTACGATGATGCTAGGTGTACTTGCACTGATAAATGTATGCTTTTCTTACGATAAGGCTTCTAGAGCACCATGTTTATCTTATGGCTATGAATTCATATTTATCATCTGTCACTTATTATTCATATTTATATATTTATATTATGTGACACTTACCCTGCATGAGAGATAGATAAAGACATGGTTAAGATCTCCATGATTACATGCAGTGCTTATTGCTCTTTATCCATTGCAAGTCCCTTCCCAGTGATAAAAATATAAATAACGATACCTGAATTACTCTCGGTTAAAATGCTACATCGGTATTATCTATGCGCTTGCGGATCCTTTATTTATTTATTTATTTATTTATTTATTCCTAGAAAAGCATATAGATTTAATACCAACACTTCTACATCATGTTGGGGATGACAACTTAGCTTAAGTGATGTAAATTAATTTTGACGTTGTTGCTAGGGATAGGTTTAAAAGTCTATTTATAGTAATTGTGTTAAGAAGTGTCAACAGTAGTTAATAACACCAAGTTGCTAATGCATTTGATTTAAGTGGTTGAGTTACGAATAACAACACATGTGATGAAGGAGCAATGTGACATGGAGTGGTGGACACATGATCACAAAGAGATGAAGCTTGAACATGGAAATGAAGATCTTGGTGATCAAGCACTTGGTGATGGACAAGGATAAAGTGATCAAGGCAAAGGTATAACTATAGGGTTTTTACTTTTGCCGGTCTAAGATGAGTAGAGAAGCGATTGACCGGATTTAGGATAGATAGCCAACTATCAAGAGGGGAAATCACGGTGATCTCTCGATTCAACTGCTACTAGGTTTACATCTTGAGTATATACATTAGGATCTAGTAAAGTGTAAACATAACTCCTTTAAAGAAAATGTTCGTGAAATGCTAGCACACATGCACAATGGTGGTCAACACTTGGTGGTGTTAGCACATTTACAAAGGAGGTATAGTTCTTAGGGAAGAGAGGTGGTGTTTGGACACATGATTTGAAGCTTTTGAGAAAATGAATTGCATATTTTCTATTATGCCAGAGGACAAGTTGAAGAGGTGGTGAAGTCGCGTGAGTGCATCGGACACTGGGTCAGACAACATCAGACGCGGGCACAATAAGGCGCAACATGAGTGTGCATCAGAGTGTCTGATGCCTCGGTGTTGGAGTGTCTGATGCCTCGCACTGTAGCAGTACTGCCAGAAGGAGGTTTCGACATTGTGTGTGTCGGATGCTGGCGTGCATCTGTTGCCACACCATCAGACACATTTGGTGCGAGCTTGGAGGTTTTAAACCTCTCTCAATAGTGTCTGGTGTGAGCTGGCCGCATTTGATGCAGAGTGTCTACGCGTTTGACACGTGCTGACTTTGGCTCGTTAAGTTTCTAGTGACTGTTGAAGATCCACGGGTCACGTTCAAAGAGAGACACATGGCAGTGATCTGACATGCATAGTAGGTGAGCGTCAAACGCTAGGCTGCGTCCAACGGTTAGGCATGATAGCGTTCGACGCCCCCGATATTGGCCCTAACAGCTAGCCCTCGAGTGGAACATTATAAATAGAAGGTGGCCATGTTTGGGGGCCTCTTTCTTTCTATTCAGAATGCTTAAGGCATACTTTGAGCTAGAGAACACCCGCTGCACTCATCTCCTTGCTTGTTTGCTCATCTGAAAGCCCTAGTTTAGTTTTAGATAATTGATGAAACCCAAAGCACTAACCTTTATGCTAAGTGTGTGAATTAGATAAGGTTGGCACATGCGAAGTGATGGAGCAAGAGATGATCATGGTGATGATAGTGATGACCACAAGATGATTCAGTGCTCAACTTGGAAAAGAAGAAAACAAAAATAAAACTATATGGAGATCAAGGCAAGGTATTGCATAGGGTTTTAGTTTTAGTGATCAAGACACCATAGAGGGTGTGATCATATTTAGGATAGATAGTCGTACTATAAAGAGGGAAATTCTTTGGCTAAGCATTATCGAGTGCCACTAGATGACACTATTCATGTGCATGCATTTAGAATCTAGTGAGCTAACTTAACTCCTTCAAAGAAAATGATTGTGAAAATGCTAACACACTTGCACATATTTGTACACACATGGTGGTGTTCACACACTTTAAGAAGGAGGTAAAGGTTGAAGTGATGGAGAGGAGTTCAGCGCTTTTGAGAAAATGAAATGCATATTTTCTATTGTGCTAGTGGAAAGTTTAGAGAAGTCGCAGGAATATTTTCACTAGAAAAACACTCACCAAATGCTGGCCATGGAGGCATCAGATGCTGGCCTAGCGTCCGGTGCATTGTGGAAACTCAGCGTGCGTTTGAACCGTGCGTCGGAGCGTCCGACCGATGAGCGTCGGACGCTGAGCAAACACTATTCCTGCGTCTGGTGAGTACTGACATGAGCAAGCGTGCCTTCGAGCACTGGTCGTGAGGGAGAATCTGTTGAGGTAGTGTCGGATGTGTCTGATGCTTCTGTGTTTTGCAGAGCTCCCTAAGTAGCATCCGGTGCTGAGGGGCGTGTCTGGTGTGTTGCACCTGGCGCATCTGACATGTTGTCTCTGAGAACTTTAACGTTTTAGTGACCGTTGGAGATCAACTAGTCACATTCAACATGGGACATGTGGTGCAATCCAGTGGGCCTGTCAGAGGACCGTCGGACGCTAAGGCCGCATCTGACGCCCTATGTCGGAGCATCCGACGCCCCCGACAGGGCAAGCCCCGGGAGCCTAACGGCTCTATTGAGAAAGGGGGCTTCTAAATACTAGTTAGTCGGCTCAAGGAGGGCTCTCTTGGCTTTTGACATCCTTGACATCCTTGTGAGCCTAAGCAAACATGTTCCACTCATCTCCTTCAAAGATTAACCATCTTTGTGAGATTGAGAGTGATTCCAAGTGCATTTTCTTGAGTGATTGTATCTAGTGGCACTTGAGGATTGATTTGCTGTGGTTTTCTTGTTACTCTTGGTGGTTGCCGCCACCTAGATGGCTTAGAGCAGTGGAGGAGCATTGGTACGAGTTGGTGATTGTTTGTGGCCATCTCTCGGTGATTATGAGCGGTTTTGTGCCTTCCTCAACGGAGAGCCAAAAGGTAACTCTAGTGGATTGCGCATGTCATTAAGCTACCTCACTTGTGGATAGGTTCTTGTAGTGTCCTAGAGAGGACGAGGTTCGTGTAACACCTCTTAGCCGTCGAACCACCAAGTGTTGGTCAACACAACAGGGACGTAGCATGCCGACAAGCATGTGAACCATGAGAGAAAAATATTGTGTCTCCATTATGATTGTTTCATTGGATTTCTCTTGGTGATTGGACTTTATATTATTGTGATTGGTTCATCTCCTCTACATAGCGGTATAACGATCAAATCATCTCATATACTTTCCCGCAAACTAGAGTAGCTTATTTACTTGTATAGAAATTTTAGGTAGCTCTCTAGTGTAACTAGAGACATAGCTTTTGTGTGCCTAGTGACAATATCAACTAGAATAGTTGGATGGGTGGCTTTCAAACACCCTATTAGAGCTAGACCAAAAAGCTTCACTTTGTTATTTACTAACTTCTTGCTCTAGTGTGTTTGTAGAATTTTCTTAATAGGCTATTCACCCCCTCTAGCCATTAGGACCTTTCATCATCCTAGTGAGATTGAGTGAGATTCAAGTGCATTGCTTTGAGAGTTGCATCTTGTGGCACTTGATCCTTGAGTTTACTATGGATTTTTTTGTTACTCTTGGGTGTTTCTCAACACCCTAGATGGCTTCGAGCAACAGAGGTGTTGAGCTCATGATTAGAGATTGTTTTGAGCCTCACTAAGTGATTTCTGAGGGGTTCTTGAGCCTTCTCCACGGGAGATCGCAATTGACTACTATAGTGGATTACTCGTGGCTTGGAGGATCCCCATCTTGTGAGTGGATGTGCGGCACCCGCTGAGGGTTTGGCTTTGTATTTCCAATTAGCTCGTAATCCATCAAGTGGGAGTATCACCACAATGAGAACTAGCTTGCCGGGAAGCAAGTGAACCTTGGTAAAAAATTGTGTCTTATTTTGCTGAGGATAACATTGTGATTGATTCTTGGATATATCTCAACTCATCAATGTTGGTATAAGAATCTATCCTCACTCCTTTACTTACTTGCTTACCTTGCTAGTTGTCTATCTTGTGTAGCTTTGTCTCTAGGTTAAGGAGTAGAGGTAGGTGTTGACTTGTCATGTTGTTGTGTTTTAGTGTTTAGCCTTAAACTAGACTTGTGTAGGTGGCTTGCATAGCTTAGTTGTGCTAGAGCTAGAATTGTTTTTCCATTTGTTTTACTGACTCACTTGTTTAGTTAAGTTTTTAGAATTTTTAAATTGGCTATTCACCCTCTCTAGCCTTTTGGACCTTAGACTAGTCCATCCACTGCATGTCCTTGTGATGGGTTGCTCATGTTGGGACACGAGCTATGTCTAGGACTGTTGCCTGGTCCACCAGCATTGTCGTTGCCATTGCCACCGTTGTCATCGTTGTCGTCATCACTTGGGCCACCTAGGGGAGATGATGATGGTCACAAGGGCTGTGACGCTGGTGTCGACATTTCCAAGACAATGCCTGCCTTGTTCCAAAGCACCTATGAGCCAAGAGTTCCACTGATGAACCTAGAGCCCTCTTTGAAAGGATCAAGATGCCCAAGAGGGGGGGGGTTTGAATTGGGCTTCTCTAAAAATTTAAGCAACCTATAAGCTCCAATTCGACCCCTTGTGCCTAATGTGACCTAGAGAGCTACCGGATAAAAGTTTTGCAACCTAGTTCCAATCCTATTCTAGCAAGGCAATTCTAAGAATGTAAATGCACAAAGTAAATGCTAGAATGTAAAGGAGTAGTGGGAGAAAGTGCTCGGCGATGTTTTGCCGAGGTATCAGAGAGTCGCCACTCTCCACTAGTCCTCGTTGGAGCACCCGCGCAAGGGTCTTGCTCCCCCTTGGTCCGTGTAAGGACCAAGTGCTCTCTACGGGCTGATTCTTCCACACTCCGTCGCGGTGAATCGCCCAAAACCGCTCACAAGCTTGACACGAGCCACCCACAAGAACTTCGGGCGGTCTTCGTGCCTCCAATCACCACCGAACCGTCTAGGTGATGGCGATCACCAAGAGTAACAAGCAAAGAACTCTCACTTGACCCAAACAAGGCTCTAGAGAGTGGTGGATGCACACTTGACTCTTGGAAATCACTAGAGAAGGATTCTCTCAAGAAATCACTCAAATCTCAATCTTCTCTAGGCTCTTGCTCCTCTCTTGCTCCACAACAAGTTTCTCAGATGTTCAAATGGGCAAGAGGCCTCTCATGGACGAGGTGGAGGAGTATAAATACTCCCCACGAAGTCCAAAGGTCAGCCAACCGTTTTCCACTGAAAACGGGGTCACCGGACGCTCTTTATGTTGCACCGGATGCTCTGCACCGAGCGTCCGGTGCCGCATAACGGCTAATTGTACCTACGTCTGACAGGTCACCGGACGCTCACTCTCAGCGTCCGGTGGAACCGTCCGGTGCTCCGGGGAGTTTTACATACTCCCTGAGTATGGGACCGGACGCTACCCGGTGCGTCCGGTGCTCAGGGGAATTTTACAACCTCCCTGGGTGTGGGACCGGACGCTGCCTGGTGAGTCCGGTGCCAGCGTCCGGTGCCTAACCCTAGGCACCGAAAACTTCCGACGGCTAAGGACCTCACCGGACGCACTCACAGAGCGTCCGCGGCCCCATTGGGCACCCTAACTTCGTCGAAACACGATCGCTCCAAAACGAAGTTGGTTTCTCTCGATCTAAGGACTATCTCTGAGCTGTCTAGTGCTAGGTTTACCAAGTGTGCACCACACCTAAACCTAAAGCCTTGCCTAAGTCAAGCTACTAGATCAAAGCACCTCTTAATAGTACGGTCAAAGGAAAACAAAGTCCTAAACTACTCTAAGTGCCCTTCTTCACCATGTGGCACTTAGACCTAGTCTAGTCTTGACGATGTCCATCCATCCTTTGAAAACCGAAAACGATTTCCACTATTAAGTAGGCATGTACGTCCTTGTCCATCGAGTACCTATTACCATGACCTTACCTATGACTTTGCCTCTGCAAAACACACGTTAGTCATAGTAATCAACATTGTCATTAATCACCGAAATCACTAGGGGCCTAGATGCTAGCTGTAACAGAACCGCCCAATTTACAAGAGATCAACTATGAAAAACTCCCGCCAAAGCAGTTGCTTTAACATAATCGAACTCTCATAAACCCGGTAGTCCGTGAAATCACGCGGGATTTCAAACCAACCATCATACAAGCCAAGATCGTAGTGATTCAACATAACAAGTCATATGTTACATCCATTTCACAAGTAGTTTGACAAGTCCAGAGTTCAATATAGTTATTACAACTTGAGTTGAAAAGTAGCGGAAGCAAAGTAATTTGAAACTAATATTGCCCTTATTTCAAATACATGCCAGTATCCAGGTCAACTCCAACAAAAGCAACATAGATGAGGTAACTAAGAAGGATCATGCCCATGATCTTACTCCTCTAATATGGTAGGAGTCATCCAACTCTTGCAGTAGCCATGATACATCACAACCTGCAACAAGTGGGAATAAACCCTGAGTACAAGAAGGTACTCAGCTAGACTTACCCGTCATAAACCAGAAATAAGATGACACCAAGGAGTATGCAAGGCTTTATTGGTGGAGCTAGCTTGACAATATTCTTTTCATAAAAGCTTAGGTTACAGGTAAGTAATTTTTTGGGTATTTAGCTCAAGTTAATAATCATTACCCGTCATCTATATTAGCACCTGTACTAGAGCAATCACTTGATTAAGATACAACAGTAGTACCCATATTCGATGTGGCATTTCCAACATCATCATACCATAACCATCCAAGTGTTCCATAACATTACTACGATGACGAAGCTCAAGTCAAGTGCTCACTATCCAGGAGCGATGGCGATTCGAATCGATTTTTAACCAGTTGGCGAGTTATTCCCCACACAAACCACACTCACTGATCAAGTGAGCTACAGATCACCGTATTGCACTATCCAGGACCAATTCGCGGGTTCGACAGGCACCGCCCGTACCCGAGGACCGTTCCGGCGACCGAGGTATCCAAGGTATACCAAGGTTGCGCGCCGCGCCCTCGTCGTTCTCCTCAGCCATCACCAATACAGCGCGTACATCGGACCGATTCCCGGCCCGAATAGTGCTCAGGCTTTGCGGTCGGAACGACTTATCCTTCCAGCTAAGTGTGGGGCATGCGTTCAACATGACAAGAGGGCCGTCAACGATCGGTCCTTAATCGACACAGGCGGGGATAGATAGGCACCCAAGACCTCCATGTCTTGTTACTTCTCTATCATCGTCCCGCCCGGTCTCCAATTATTAATCCACATCACTTGGTTATTTCCATGATAGCATATATAGCCAACCTTTTTAGGTATCCACCTATCTCGCTCAGGTGACACGACATCACCTGGCTTCTACCGGTCTAAGCGTAGCTAAGCATTTAGATTCGATCCCGAATCTACATAGGGTTATAGGTATATTTGCTGGACAAGGAGTGATATATGCAGCAAGGGTTTCACCCAACTCCTATACTTAATGCAACAATACATATATAACATATATTCTCAATTGCATTCAAAAGTAGTGGGAGACTTATAATGCTCCGGGGCTTGCCTGGGATCAACACTGAGTCAGTTCAGTTAGTTGCTCCGTCTTGGTGACATCTAAGGTCACAACACTTGCTTAGTCCTTCCACCTTTGGGAGAGGTCCACCAAACACCATCTTTGAGTTTGATTCCACATCATGACCTTCACGTGATTCATCTACCGCACCTAGATGAGATGCAAGATGCGAGTGCATGAATATGCGGAATAGTGACACAACATGCATTACATAAAAGTGTGCAAGACACATGCCTCTAAGTTATTTAACTAACATCACACAACCAACTATAGAGAGCGAGCATATAAATCATGACACAAGTTTTACAAGGTTACAAGTGTATTACTTAATCACCATTAAAGACATGAATCACAGTTTGCACACACCAAGTAAAGCAATCAAGCATTCATGCATTTTCAGCAATTTTGGACATACATGCATCAACTCAGTAAATACATCATAACTAGAGCTACACAACTCCAAAAACTATGCAATAGGACATTCTGGAAAGAATATAAAATTATCTACAATTCATCTTTAATCACCACAGTATGATTAACAAGTTAACTAAGTCAAACATGCATGACCATATAATCTGGTCCAGGAACTTCTAGAGAACAAGCATTTCAAAGGATGAACTTCATACTACTGTAACTCATAAACCACTTAGCTGAATGATATGAAACTATACCACAAGATATATTTGTAAGTTATCTACATCTTTTCTATATACAAGTTTGACATAAAACATCATTTATATCATGGAATTAATTGCATAAATAAAACTGCTCATGCTGTTCAAACAGTAGAGGTACAATTACAAACAGAAAACTAATAGGTAATTCAAAGCAGCATAACTGGAGTTGTAGACATCCAGCAAACATAATTCTTATATTTGTGGAAAGCTTATAAAGTTACCTACAACTTTCTTATTATCATCTAAATATGAATCCACAGTTAACAAGGTCAATTAACCTCATAAAGACATCTCTGTCCAAAACATGGACAGAATCTGTCATGCCACATTAAACAGCTATAACTTGAGGTTCACATGTCCATAATTTATGGTTATATACTTTCAAGAAAGATTACGAAATTGTGAACAACTGTGTTATAAACATCTAGAGCTAAATCTACGACTAACAAGGTCTTACATTACAAACAATGCAATCATGTCTGGGTTTAGACAGAAACTGGAACAGTATTTAAACCACCATAACTAAACATGTGCTTAACCAAAAATTGTGATATTTATCTTTTTGAAAAGCTTATGAAAAGTACTGAAACTTATATATTTTTATCCAGGCAAGATTCACAACTTAACTGAGCCAAACAATACAAACATGCAGATCCACTCAGAATAGGAGCAAAGCAACACATGACATTTGTTATTTTTATAACTCTTAATCTACCACTCCTAAATTCATGAAACAATTACGAGACATCAACTATCATAGGAAAAGCATGTCACAATAGTTTTACATTTATTAGAGCAATACTACAGCATTTATGAAAAAGACAAATATAAGAAGCAATTAAAACCTAACTGCATAAATCTATTTTTACGACTAAAACTTCAAACTAAACCATGCCATATTATAGATCTAATGCATAGATAATTTCACAAGGATTCCAAAAAGTCCACATTTGCTATTTTACGATTTGTCTATGAATTACTATGCATTTCCAAAGTTCATACAGAAATCTGCATAAAGAAAAGATAAAGGAAAACACTTTTGCTTCGGAAACCCTAGACTTGCTCGAAATCAACCGCAGTCCAGATGCACTATTCATATGAGTCTTGGCTTCGCATCTGGAACCCTGAGTTGTTTCTTATTCTAACCCGAGGTCCCTGCCTTCTTCCTTCTTACGGGAGCAGACGACATGGCCGTTGTTCGTCCGGCTTCGCGATCCACCGAGAGCGGCCGGTGGCAGCAGGAGGCAGCCGGCGGCCTGGCCTCGGCTAGCCATGGCCACGCCGGGCCCTGGCCTTGGCCGGCTGCAGCCAGCAGCAGCAGGAGCTCGAGTTCCGGCTCTGCCATGCCGATGGCGAGCGCTAGAGGAAGGGAGAGGGCGCGAGGGGGAGCCAGGGAGGAGGAGATGGGTGCGTGGACTGCAAAGAAGAGCAAGGGGGAAGCGTCTGGCGTCCACATTGCGAGCAGGGAGGCGGAGGCACGCGGCAGCAGCACTCAGCAATGTGGAGCGCGCTCTGGTGCATGGAGGACGCGTCGGCATTTCGTCGAGCACGTGGCGGGCAGCGAAGTAGGGAAGGTGGGACGCTGATTCGGGCTATTTCTGTGCCGAATTGGACCATGGGCCTAAAACGAAGTTTGCTCATCTCGCTGTGCACTACAACTTTGATTAAGACACTAAGATCATTAGACCAACAGATTAAGAGATAATTAGATGCCAAGTCACAAGTGTCAACGTATCGATGGTGATTAGCAGAACCAAGAATTGATGATCCAAACCATGTCAAACTTGATGCAAATTTTTACATGACCTTCTCCAAGTAATTGTCCACCACTTTTATTCTTGGACCAACTTTATTTGCTTAACAAAAACACGAGAACGCGGCATGCCAACGGGTCGACGTCCGTTTAGCAATAAATTAATCTTTTGCTGTTTTGGGAGCTATTTTTGAACATCCAAACGAACTCCAAATTTGATAACACTTGATCCATTGGTTTTATCAAGAAGAGTACTCCAACTCATATTAAGGAATCTAATTGAGTTACTATATGAATTTGGATGCTAAAATGTCACAAAGAAACTAACTTGCTGTTGTCACTTTCCGAGACTGAATTATTTCTCAGGGCTAAAAAGCAGCAGCTGATTCGAACTTGGAGCCTCTATTTGAACTATTTGCATGCTGATTTGGTTCTTGACCCTTGAATAAAGTTTCTTCTACACAAGCAAGACTATAACTTTCATTTAGGGTCAAACCTCATAACTGCAACATAAGTCAATCTTTCACTTTGGTCAAAGCAGTAACCCATTAAAGCTCCAAATAGGATTTTAGGCCAATTGAAGCATTTTCTTGACATAAGCTCAACATGAACCCTTCATGACTTTTGTTGTATAATTCATCTAGAGTCCTATGAGCAAGTTTGGAAGGGTTGGTACATGACCCATGATTCTATTTCCTTAATAGAGCCATTCCAACAATGATATAACTTATCATTTCATGTGACTTCTTGATTCCAAACTTAACCAAACCTTTCCAGAGACCAACATAGATTGGGATGGATATAAGACACATGAAAAAGGTTCCATTAGCATCATCAAAGCATACCTTTTAAAAAGGCATATATGCAAGCAAGGTTGCATCCACCAAGCCCAAGTTGGGGTTTACTTTCATAGATTGACTTTGACCTCTTTATTACCATTGAACTTGTCATGTTTGAACTCAAACCTAGTACTTAGCAAGTGACAAACACCTGGGGTGTTACACTCTTTCACTCTTCAATGAGAAAATTGAGTTCATCCTCCTCAAAGTCATCGTGCGTACACACCACCTCCACCAAGGCATAGTTAGGTGGGATAGGCTTGCCGTTATACTTGGATTTAGGGTCAGGTGGTTGTACCATTCCTTGCGTTACATCCTTCTTCCTCCCCGACCTACCCCAAGGAACTTGTAGCGTGCCGAGTGTTGGCACCATGATCTCATCGATTGGGTTCCTTTGGAATTGTGAGGTACACATAACTATTTGCCCTTGTACGATCGCTTCACCCTATTATGGCAGCACGCTAGCCTGACGGAACATCTGTGTCCTCAACTCCATCTTGGTGTCAGTGCTAGTGAAAGCATATTGTATCATCCCCATGATCATTTCCTTCAATGCCTCTTTTTTGCCTTTTTGGAATATCTCCTCCTTGTATCTCTACCTAGTGTGGTAAGAGTTGGCATTGAATTTCCATGACTCCACATTCTTCTAGCTCTGCCTCGAGGATACACCCTAAATGCGGTTGTGCTGCTCAGGGTTTCCCAGCGCCTCGGTCAGCTTGTCATGATCCCTGTGAGGTTGGAACTCCCCTCGTTGCTTGGTTGCCTTGATCACCATGATACTTCTAGATAGTGTAATCCTTGATGAAGCCATGCCGAATCAAGTGAGATTGCACCATGTTATCTTCCTAGAGAAGGTTGTTTTTGCAGCTATTGCATGGACAAATGATGCACTCCCGACCTAGACGCACACGGTGCTTTTTCACAATGGCAACAAACTTTCTCACATGTCCTAGAAAAGTCAAATCATTACTAACCCTCAGTATCTTATACATCCACTCTTCCCTGTCCATGATGACCACGACAAGCTTGCACACACATAGGGCGAAGAATAAATGAAGCCATATGAAAAGAGTAGAAAGAATACAAAAAACATCCAAGTAGCTCTAGATCAGTTTTTTCTCTCTCCTCCATTTGGATCTAGCTCTATATCTAGCTCAAAACCACCTAAATCATGCAAAAGAGAGAAGATGAGAGTTAGAGAGTAAGAAATCCACCTCTTGTGGTGCCCCCTTCACCAAATCAAAGGGCAAAACCTTCCCCCTCTAAAATGACCAATTTTAGGGTTTTGAGCTCAAAAGCCTAAAAATGGAGGAGCCATAGGGAAGAAGAGAGTCTTTGCTCCTTATATAGGTACAGACTTAACCGGAGTGGACACCTTAAAACAACCGCCACAATTAATCTCCTATTAACCGTGGTCGTTGCTGTTAGAGCAAACGCCATGTTAAAACTTAACCGAGGCAGTCACCCTAAAGCAACCGCCATAGCTAATAGCTATTAACTATAGCGGTTGCTTTAGGGTGACCGCCTTGGTTAATCTACTAACCATGGCGGTAGTGTTATAATGACCGCCTCGGTTAACCTATTAATCGAGGCGGTTCCTAGGCCAACAGCCTGACCTAGGTTAACCGAGGCGAGCCACCAGCCCGCCCACCTCTGAGGGCCAAAAAAGGCCACTGTAAAGATTTTCTGTAGTAGTGATCGTAATGTGGTTTATTTATGGTTAGGTACACTGAATCATATAAAGTATTCTATATTAGTCTTGTCAAGTTTTATATTGAATTTTATCATATTACATATGAAAATTTTGACTACTATACTACGTTGGTGAAAGCCCTAGTTTGGTTTTGGATAATTGATGAAACCCTAGTACTAACCTCTATACTAAGTGTGTGTAGACTTAATGAGGTTGGTACATGCCAAGTGATGGAGCAAGTGATGATCATGGTGATGACCACAAGATGATCAAGTGCTCAACTTGGAAAAGAAGAAAGAGAAAAACAAAATCCTATGGAGATCAAGGCAAAGGTATTGCTTAGGGTTTTGGTTTTGGTGATCAAGACACCATAGAGGGTGTGATCACATTTAGGATAGATAGCCGTACTATAAAGAGGGGAATTCTTTGGCTAAGCGGTTATCAAATGCCACTAGGTGTCATTGTTCTTGTGCATGCATTTAAAACCTAGTGAGCTAACTTAACTCCTTCGAAGAAAATGATTGTGAAAATGCTAACACACGTGCACATGTTGGTTTACACATTATGGTGTTGGCACTCTTTGAGAAGGAGGTTGAGGTTGGGATTCGACGCTTTTTGAGAAAATGAAGTGCATATTTTCTATTGCGCCGGTGGGAAATTTGGAGAAGTCGCGGGAAACACTCATCGGACACTGGCCCTGGTGGCACCGGACGCTGAGCCTATGCGTCCGGTATACTATCAGTGTCTGGCCCTGTTAGGGTTAGGCACCGGACGCTAAGCACCGGATGTAGAATAGACTCTGTTGGCGCATCCGGTGTGACTTGACTTCAGCTGGTGTGTTTGACACACTTGCACATGTTGGTACACACATGGTAGTGTTGGCACACTTTGAGAAGGAGGTGGAGTTTGAAGGGTAGAGAGGGGTTTGGGTTCCTCTCTCCCTCCCGCCGAGCTTGTGAGGCGGTATTCGGTGCTTTTGAGAAAATAAAATATATATTTTCTATTGCGCAGGTGGAAAGTTTGGAGAAGTCGCAGGAGTGTTTTTCACTAGAAAAACACTCACCGAACGCTGGCCTCAGAGGCACCGGACACTGCACCTATGTGTCTGGTGCGCTCTCGTTTTCTGGTAGAGGTGAAGGGAGCACTGGACGCTCAGCATCAGGCGGTGGCCAGACACAGTTGGTGCGTCTGGTGTGGTATGATGTCAACCAATGAGTATGCGAGTGTTTCTGACTGAGAGCACCGGACGCTCAGGGAGTGTCCGATGGTGTGAGTCTGGTGACCCCGCGTGTTTGACAACCTCTCTGCGTACGTGTCCGCTGTGTACCGGACACGTCCGGTGCCTACTTTACCGCATCCGGTAGTTTGAATATGATCGTTAGAGTTGGACGCGTGAGATTCAAGTAGGGGACGCGTGGCTATTTCTAGAGCACCGAACGCTCTGTTCCAGCGTCCAGTGGCTCACTTGCAGCGCATCCGGTGGTCCCGACTTCTGCCTAGTAAAAGAGCCAACGGCTCTATTTGTTTGAGGGGCTTATAAATAGTTGTTGACTAGCTTGGGGCTCACTCTCTTGGCATTCTAGCATACTTGACATCCTTGTGAGCCTAAGAAAACACCTCCCACTCATCTCCTTCATAGATTAACCATCTTTGTGAGATTGGGAGTGATTCCAAGTACATTTGCTTGAGTGATTGCATCTAGTGGCACTTGAGGATCGATTTGGCTGTGGTTTTCTTGTTACTCTTGGTGGTTGCCGCCACCTAGACGGCTTAGAGCAACGGAGGAGCATTGGCACGAGTTGGTGATTGTTCGTGGCCATCTCCCGGTGATTGTGAGGGGTTTGTGCCTATCCCGGCGGAGAGCCAAAGGCTACCCTAGTGGATTGCTCGTGTCATTGAGCTACCTCACTTGTGGGTAGGTTCTTACAGTATCCTAGTGAGGATGAGGTTCGTGCTACACCTCTTAGACGCTGAACCACCAAGTGTTGGTCGACACAACAGGGACGTAGCGTGCCGGCAAGCACGTGAACCTCGAGAGAAAAATCGGTGTCTCAATTGTGTTTGATTGGTATTCTCCCGGTGCTTGATTGATCATATATTGGTGATTGGTTCATCCCCTACGTACATGGCGGTATAAATATCTATTCCTATCCATTTACTTACCACAAAGTAGTGTAACTAGTTTAGTTGCTAGACTTACCTTGTGTAGCATAGTTCACTAGTAAAGCTTGTAGTAACATAGCTCTTGTGTGCCTAGTGATCATATTAACTAGAATTGTTGGATAGGTGGCTTGCAATTCACCCCATTAGAGCTAGAGCAAAAGGCTTCACTTTCTTATTTACTAACCTCTTGCTCTAGTGAGTTTATAGAATTTTTAAATAGGCTATTCACCCCCCTCTAGCCAAGCATATTATGACCTTTCAAGTGGTATCGGAGCCGTGATCACCGTTTTGTGAAGGCTTAACAACCTCAGTGCTCAAATTATGGCTCAAATAGTATTCAACCATGTTGGGGGCAAACCACCTTTCTTTGATGGCACAAGTTCCTTTGACTACTAGAAGCGAAAAATGAAAATGTACCTTGGATCAATCAATGATAGAGTGTGGGAAGTCACGGAGAATGATTTTGTGATCCTTGACCCCGCCAACCCCACCGACAATGAGAGAGCAAACAAGCAATGCGATATTATGGCTCTCAGCACCCACTTAGTGATAATGATGATGAATTCACTGATGAATAACTCATGGACATGTTAAAGCAAGCCGATTCACTTATTCATTCTAAAAGCAAGAACTACAAACAATTGGCCAAGAACGAGGTGACAACGTTGACCTACAGGGCGGCGACAATGGAGGCTGGTACATAGTAGCGGTGGCCGGACCAGAGGGCTGTGTGAGAAGTGCCGTGAAAACAGGTCCAAGGAGGAGATATATGGAGTTCTCTCGACTTTGAAAATTTATGAGTTGAGGAGGATATTTGACAACTTTCTATTTTTAAGAAGCTCTTTTACCAAACTTTTGTAGCATGTTTTTTCTCTTTTTGCTAAAATATAAAGATAGAGAGTTGTTTTACCAAACGTCTGAAGATGCTCTAAGTTGGAATGGAGAGAGTAGGAGTAGGTCTAAGGTGTTGTTTGGTTTCGGCAGTGGCAACATGAAGTTGCCTGCCCTACTATTACAAGGGAACTGTAAACGTTGTTTGTTTGGTTTGTTGCTTGAGTGTTCTGTGGACAAGAAGAACAAGTAACACTCACGGGGTGAAGAAGTCGCTGCATAGGCTTTGGGCTCGGTCGCTGCCATTGCCGGAGAGACGGGGTTGCCCTTGGTAGTGGGAGTTGCCGATGACTCTTTAGGCCTTTAGTAGTCAGGGGGGTCACAGGAGAGATTGGGATGGAGCATCCATGAGTAAACAGGGATAAAAACAGGATAGATATTTCCTGATATCTAGTTGTCCCAAAAGGGCCACAATCCTATATGGATAGTCCATATGTGAAATGTGCTCCATAAGAATACTCAAAATCTAGATATCAATATCCAATCAGAATAAAATATAGGATCATTAAGTGAGGATCAAGAAGATACCGCGGGTAGCGGAGGGATAATGGAGTTGTATTCAGTGACAGAGCTAGAGAAAATTCAAGAGATGTGCTTTTGTCGTGTGGGTGCGTAGATTTTTATTTTAAAAGTGCGAATATGATGAAAATTTAGCTATAATTACTTTTTTTCTATTTTTGTGTGGGTGCAGCTGCACTCACTATCTACTACATATACATCCGCCCATGGTTGTATTGGGCCATGATTTGTTATGACTCGGTCCATCCAAACATAAAGTAACATAACCCATTTATCGATGACATGCTGAAAACCTGAAACCAAACAGCCTCTAAATTCAAGTTTACAACACTATAAAATATGGATAAGTTTTCGAGAACACCATTAAGTGAATCTACGCCATCATACCTCAGCCACATGTACCCCCATCTTCACTCTAGACTCCAGAGCCGACACATAAAAACACAAAAGAAAAAGACAAAATACATAGAGTGCTGGATCTGCGGGGCGCGTGCGCATTGATCTAGGCCTCGAGGGGCTTGCAGACGATTGTGGCATGCTTAGCGATCTGGTTGCTGAACTGGCCGGGCTTCTCCGTGGTGTCGATCTTGTCCTGCCCCGGCGGCGGCAGCAGCTGGAAGTTCTGCACCAGCCTGCCCAGGGTGATGCCGATGATAGGCAGCGCGAGGATGATCCCGGGGCAGCTCCGGCGGCCGACGCCGAAGGGCACGAAGCGGAAGTCGTTGCCGTGTGCCTCCACGGTCTTCTCCTCCTCCAGGAAGCGCTCGGGCCGGAACTCGTCGGGCCGCACCCACCTCTTGGGGTCGTTGGCGAGGAACCAGGCGTTGACGAGGATCTTGGACTCGGCGGGGATGTCGTAGCCGGCGAGCTTGCCGTCGTTGAGGTTCATGTGGGGCACCAGCAGCGGGATGGCCATGCGCAGGCGGAGCGTCTCCTTGACGATGGCCTGGAGGTAGGGGAGGCGCTCGAGGTCCGGCTCCGTCACAGGCACGCCGGCGCCCAGCACCGAGTCCATCTCCTCCCGGAGCTTGGACTGGATGGCCGGGTGGTTCACCAGCTCCGCGATGCCCCACTCGATCGACCACAGTGTCGTCTCGATCGCTGCAAAAGAAAACAAAAGGTTCTCTTTAGTTCGCTTGCTCCTTACACATTCAAATTCGAGCAAATTTTCTGCTCTTTCTTCTATCATGAAAACGAGCTGTTATAAATCAATAGATACTAATTTATTCAACGACAAGTAAATAAGTGTGGCATACATCAATTCTAGACTCTAATCTCATATAGTTGTCAAACTATAAATTATTTGGCTTGTTTAGCTTGTGAGCTAGCTTGCAAGCCAGCTTGAGCTAGCTCACTAACTTAATGAGCTAAAATACTAGCTTGACTCTAAGAAAAGTAAATGAGCCGAGTCTGAGTTGAGTAGACATTGACTTTAAGAAAACATGTATTGAGACTGGCATAATGACCTGGCAAAATAGTTTGTCGCACGGGCTGCTGGTGGCTGAGCTTTGACTTGTAGACAAGACCCAGGAAACGCGACCAAACAAAAAGTCAATTGGGGCGTGATCACGTGGTGGCGGCTTCAACTACCATTTGAATAGTTAGTCCCTACGCAATTTATGATGTAAGCTAACATTTAGCCCCGTAAGATATGATGACTGAAGATGGGTATGTCCTGGAAACTCGTTTATATACAACCAGGCATAGCAGATACTCTGTTTCCTTTTCAGGAACAGAGGATATCGTGGTGTGAACTGTGGACAGCTGGAATGGACTGAGCACAGAACTAAGGAATTAGTATTTGCAAGATAGAAGAGCAAAGAAGAGTCGAGTATTATATTTAAACCTGCGACGTTGATGTTCTCAACGATGTAGAGGACGTTGTCATGGTTGATCTCGCCTTTCCTCTCGGCCTCGAGGATGTGGTCCATGGCGCACCGGATCTCACCAGTCTGAGCCATCACCTTCCTGTATGCACACGCACGCAGCCATGTTACTGTTAGTTAGACAGGCTTCCCAACTGAATGAGTTGAATCAAGAAGGTTCCTACCACACCACCAAGTCAACAAAATGGCTAGAATTCCACGGTAATATAGAATTTGATAAAGTATATGCATGCCCTCGTGGTCGTGAGTGGGCACGGTTGGTTAGGTTCATGGACCCAACCCAACCCAATATGAGGACTAATAAACTAGTCTATGATTGGCATGCATGCCATGCTGAGGGCCCTCAATTCCAACTAACATGAAGCAGCCAACAAAGGCCTTGTTTAGTTGGCAAAAACTTTTGTTTTTGGCTACTGTAGCATTTCGTTTTTATTTGACAAACATTATCCAATCACGAAGTAACTAGGCTCAAAAGATTCATCTCACAAATTACAGGTAAACTGTGCAGTTAGTTTTTATTTTCCTTTATATTTAATGCTCCATACATGCGACCAAAGATTCGATGTGACGGAAAATCTTGAAATTTTTTACGAAAAGTACAAACCAAATGATCGATCCATGTAACCACTTTTTAATTGAGAGACACAGAAAAAGCTTTTACTTGCATATGCATGTTGAAAAAAAAAAGAGGCTATAAACGTGAAGCCGTACTCCTTTTCCATCACTCTCTGTCGCTCTCGGTGTATATGTAATATGTGTGTTTGTGGTTGGTTGCGCGGATCCTAAGCTTTCGGGCTTGCGCGGAAAGCAAAGCAACCAAGGCACGTGTAGCGGGGAGAGCCCCATTTTTTCTTTTTCGTTGATTGAGTCAGGACTCAGGAGGTGACTAGTGCGGTTCACCAACTCGTCATGCGATTTTCTATCCTCATCAAAACCTACCCCGCCTTGTTTCTATTAAGGCCTTATTTAGTTCCTTATCGAAATTTTTTCGAAACACTACCATTTTCATTTGTATTTGAAAATTATTGTCCAATTATGGACTAACTAGGCTCAAAAGATTCGTCTCGCGAATTACAGATAAACTGTGTAATTAGTTTTTGATTTCGTCTACATTTAACGCTTGATGCATATGTTCAAAAATTCGATGTAATAGAAAATCTTGAAAAGTTTTTGGATTTTTGGTGGAAGTAAACAAGGCCTAACCTGTTGTGGACAATGACAAGTTGTTACGTACTCCTTAACCCCGTGCGGTTTTTTTAGTTACGTGTCAAATACAATTGCCAAATGCAAGCCTAATACAAAACGAGCGTAGACAACGATGCCATGATTTGGTCATCTGGTTTGTCCGCTTCGGTTCAAGAGTTTGGTGGATGGAGGCCTCCCAAAAGTCCAACTCGATCACCAAATTGAAAGAGTTTGTTGATTCGTCCTTGTCCACTGGTTGATGCCATTATTGATTGTGATTCGGGACGCAAGCTAGGCAGCAGCATACGGCACAGCTCATCACCCACCCTACCCTACCCCACCCCACCCCACCCGCCGACGATGGATGCAAATGCAAGTTGAAGAAGATTAAAGAAGAAAAGAAAGCAGAACATGGCAGATCGACGAGCTTACTTGCGTTCCTGGACGAAGTTGTCCTCAAACACCTTCATGCGGCGCGTCTTGAGGTCATGGCAGCGGTTGAGGTAGCCACGGAGGAACGGGCGGAGGACGGGGATGAAGTCACCGTAGTTGTACTCGAAGCTCTGCGACAGTCGGCTCCTCTCGGCGTTGAGCGCCTTGAGCTTGTTGAAGAGCGGATCCTGCTCGCTCTCAAACCTTGTGTCGAACATGATGCGGAACATGTCGTTGTACATCATGAGCTGCAGCCGCCTCCGGATCACGACGCCCTCGGCGGCGGCGCGCGGGTCCTTCCTCACGTCCTCCACCACGAGGCGGGCCTCCTCCTCCCACCCGACGCGGTTCTGCGCCACCACCTTGTTGGTGAAGAAGGGCACCGTCATGATCCGCCGCATCTTCCGCCAGTGGTCGCCGTACACGGTGAACACCATGTCCTGGCCTTTCCCCGTGAAGATGTCGAAGACGACGTTGCGGGTGCGGGAGCCGAACTCCACGCCCTGCGTGTGGAGCACCTCCTTGGCGAGCTCCGGGGTGGAGACCACCACCAGGTTGCGGACGCCCATCCGGAGGAGGAAGATGTCGCCGAACCGCTTGGCGAGGGACATCAGGTTGCGGTGGTTGAGGTCGTCGCCGACCTGCAGCCAGTTGCCCACCACGGGGGCGCCCGCGGGGCCAGGGGGCAGGCGGTAGCGCTTGCCGGTTAGCTTCGCCACGGCGACAGCGAGCACCGCCGCCGCGAACAGGCCCAGCAGGGCCTTCTCCAGGAGCACGAGGTCCATGCTGGAGGAGCGTGGAGCCCGGCCGCCGGGGTGGGGGTAGGTGGGGTGTGTGGCTCTCTCTGTTTTGTTTGTTGTTGGCCGTCTGCCAGAAGAGGCGATGGAACAGGCGGAGGGGAATGGGAAGGGATTTTATAGCGGTTTGGGAGGGGAGGCGAGACGAGACGGGTCCGATTTGGGTACACGAATTTTTTGTTTGGTTTGCGAATTGCGATCGCGGTGGTTGGTATGGCTTTTGGTTTGGTTGGTTGGTGCTACGGGCGGCCAGGCGGCCAGGCGGGCCCATAGTCAAAGGGGGTTCGGGGCTCAGACGAGCCGACGGGTCGCGCCCCTCCCTTCTTGCGGTTGGGTTGCGACAGGGGTTGATGAAGGAAGGAACGAGGGTTATTTGGGCCGTGATTAGTCTACGAAGAAAAAAATTTCGTGACACTGTAGCATTTTGTTTGTTTGTGGTAATTATTGTCCAACCATGGACTAACTAGACTCAAAAGATTTGTTTCATAAATTTCGACCAAACTGTGCAATTAGTTTTTATTTTCGTCTATATTTAATACTCTATGCATGCATTTAAAGATTCGATATGACGGAAAATCTTGAAAATATTTGGGTTTTGGGGTGAAAGTAAACAAGGCCTTAGTTCTCTTTACTAAATTTTAGTTAGGCCTTGTTTAGTTCTCACCAAAATCCAAAATGTTTTCAAGGTTCTCTGTCATATTGAATCTTATGTCACATGCATGAAACACTAAATGTAGATGAAAAAATAATCAATTATACAGTTTACCTGTAAATCGCAAGATGAATCAATATTTATCAAATACAAATGAAAGTATATAGTAGTGAAATCCAAAAAATTTTCACATCTAAATAAGGTGTTAATTAAAATTACTTTAGTTATTTTTGATGACTAATAGGATTAAACTATTTTAACTCTTTTTAAAATTAGTGTATTTAAAAATTTAACTGCTAAAGTAACTAAAATTTTTACTGACTCAAATTTAATTTGGAAACCAAACAGTCCCGAGTTCTGGTTGTGGCATCTCCCTCGACAGTGAGGATGGACACCGGCGGAGCCACTGCCCGGCGACCTTGGCTGGCTGGGCGGGCTCGCCCATACACAACAAAGGGAAATTTTCTTTGTATTATAGAAAAATATTATATATTTCTAGATAAACATTTATGTATAATGAAAATCGCCTCGGCTCGTAAGGGTTTGTTTGGTTAACTGGCTTACTTCTAGCCTGACTAGGAAATAAGCCAGGCTAGCCTAAGCCTGCCTTCAACAAGTCAAGATAGACTTGTTTGGTTCACTCTACTATTTAAGCCTAGCTAGCATGTCGTTTGTTTGGTTGGCTGGTTTGACTTAGATAGAGTTACCTCTTCTTTGTGACAATTCATTGAATACATGGTGAGCACCTTCCTTTGAGACATTTGAATTCAAATCAAATCTAATTAAAATCAGTCCTATCCAATTCAATCCTAATTATTAGTATATGCATCCAATCTAAACCAATACTTCACCAAATTCAAATCCCTAACACATCTAATACTAATCTACAGGTGTGCAGCAAAGCACACATAGCCAGGAGAGCTTGGCAATTGATGACGGTGGATGGTGCTGCTGCACTTCTACTGCACGTGGAGTACATCTAGGCCGTGTTTACTTCTTGAGGAAAAAAATTTCGCGGCACCGTAGCACTTTCGTTTGTTTATGAAAATTATTGTCCAATCATAGACTAATTAGGCTTAAAAGATTTGTCTCGTAAATTTTGACCAAACTGCGCAATTAGTTTTTATTTTTATCTATATTTAATACTACATGCATGCGTCTAAAGATTCGATGTGATGGGGAATCTTGAAAAATTTTAGATTTTTCGGTGAAAGTAAACAAGACCCTAGTCCAATGCGCAAGCGGAGTTGCCAATGACCGTCCTGTCATCGTCGTCCTCGGGATATCCTCCGACCTTGGTAATGCCACAGCAAAACCAAGCTAGAAAATACCGTACGCGCCTCCCCTCCTCCACACCCCTCCTCTCTGCCTCCTCCACCGAGTGGTGAGTCCACTCGCCTCCATTTGTCGAGGGAATACGACGGTGTCTGCCAGGGAAGACGGCAACGTCCATGGGGTTAGGAGCACGCACGACTCAACTTGCGTGCCTGTAGCCGTGGCGAGCCAATGAGAGAGGTCGGCCAAAAGCAAGCCACCGCGGGAGGCCCTGTCTAGCGAGTTCGCCGATGGGAGGAGCGCCGGAACAGCAGATGCGAGCCATCAGAGGAGGTGCAGATGCGGACCACCGGATCAAGTCATCGGTGACTTTGAAGGGTGAGCGAGCACGGAAAGATGGAAGGTGAGAAAAATACCCACCGGAGCTAAGACAAGCCTGGCTCCCAAAAAAACGATCACCCCTATGTTTTTGTGAAGTCTGACTAAAAGGTAGCCACCCTAAAACTTTCTGGCTCCGCCACTAAGGACGGAGGCGGCAACCGAAAAATGAGGGTGCGCTCGCGCTCCAAGCAGGTGCTGGTGACTGGTCGTTCTTCGCTCGCTGGAGGCTGGACGGCCGCCGGACCACCATGCTGTGAATTGTGTGAATGGCGGACACACGGGATGCCGTCGGCATCGCCTCCGAGTCCGTGTCCAGGACTCGAGTCTCCAATCTGCACCGACGGACTGAGCTCAAAGCATGTGGCTGTGGCTCTCTAATTTTGTAGTATTTGTTTCCTAATGTGTACGGTCTCAAAAGAAAAGGAAACAAAGAATTGCTATGTGATTTTGTTTCGTAATGTATACGTAGGCTTTAAAAATGGAAAAAAAGAATATGTCAAATGGAGAGAACTTAGGGAGCAGGGGAGACCTTTTATATCGGTTTCAAAAACTTAGGGCTTGTTTAGATCATGGTTTGATTATTATAATATGGATTATATATAAGATTACCATAATCAGGATTATGGGTTATAATAATCAAAGTGTTTTGCTCAACGGATTATGACGATTAATTATGGTTGCTTAAAATGAGAAAATTCCTATTTTATCCTTTATAGTTTGGAAAGTTGGACAATTAATTAAGGACAAGTTGTGCTTTAGCACCCGTAATTTGTATAACCTAGTTTCACCTAGATTATGGGTATGGTAATCAAGATGTTTGATTATAACAATTCATTGTACAATCGATTTTGTTTAGATTAAAATTTGATTATAGAATCTTATTATTATTATAATCGGAGGGGTATCAACTAGAGCATATCATAGCAAATTGACAAGTCAACCACTGCAATACAACCATAGGTAGGTACGGTGTTAGTCTAAAGTGGAAGAAGTAGTTGAGCATATCACCGGCTCTGGCTGCATGGTGGTGACATCCACATAGCAAACACGGTGTTCTAAAAAAAAGCCATTTTAGTAGATTTTGGATCCAGTCATTTTTTTAAAAAAAAACTAAATTTAGGAAAAATATCATAAAAACTAATGACTCCAAGCAGATATACTATAAAAGTATATTTTGTAATTAATTAAATAATATTAATTTAGTCTCATAAATGTTAGTGCTCATTTTGCATAGATTTGATAAAATTTTAATGTGAGATTTCCCTCCATAAAAATGAATCCTATGTGATTTGTTTCCTAATGTGTACAGTCTCTAAATAGGAAACAAAGAATTAGTTTCAAAAAATCTTATGTGATTTGTTTCCTAATGTACGTAGGCTTAAAAAAATGTCAAACCGAGAGGTCAAAAACGGAACTGGGACCTGCTTGGATCATGGCTTGATTATTATAATATGGATTATGCATAGAGTTATCATAACTAGAATTATGGATTATAATAATCAAAGTGTTAGTCTCAATGGATTCCTGATTGAGGTTGGTTAAAGTGAGAAATTTCTATTCAATTTTATCCTTTATAGTTTGACAAGTTGGACAAATAAAATAGGAGCAAATTGGGCTTTTAGCACCCATAATTCTTATAACCTAGTTTCACTTAGATTATGGGATTATTATAGTAATCAAGAGGTTTGATTATAACAATTCAGCATATAATCGATCTTGTTTGGATCAATCGGAGGGGTATCAAACAGAGCCTAGCGTTGCGAATTGACAAGTCAACCATAGTAATACAACCGTTGTTAAGGCACTCACGTGCTAGAAACCATATATAGCTTCTATGTTTATTAGTCTATGTTGATACTACACATAGAAAATATATTCTCAATAGATAGTTTCTGTAGATATGATTAATTTTAAATGAAGGAGGTAGAGATAGGTAATCATAGTTAATTAGCCGTATATTACTTAAATTATGTAGAAACGTATGTAATACTTATGTATATTAAAATTTCTAACAAGTGAAAAGCGGTTGATGGCCAATACGGTGTTTTTTTTTTTGCGATTACCAATACGGTGTTAGTCTAAAGTGAAAGAAGTAGTTAAGCAAATCACCGGCTTCGATTGCATGATGGTATCATACACATAGTCACATAGCAAACTTCGGTCAGAGCGGTTCTAAAGAAAGCAATTTTAGATTTGGATTGAGTCAAATTTCTAAAATTTAACTAAATTTAGGGAAAATATTAGAAAAGCTTATTTTAGAGAAAAACTCCAAGTAGATATACTATAAAATATATATAAATAATTCAATAATATTAATTTAGTCTTATAAATTCAGAGAAAAACTCTAAGTAGATATACTATCTTCTTTTTAATATAATCGACAGCTCCACTGCTTGGTTCATTTAAAAAAATGCTATAAAAATATATTTTATGACTAATTCAATCATATTAGTTTAGTCTCATAAGTGCTCTTTTTTATAGATTTGATAAACTTTAAACTATTTAACTTTTTTAAAAGAATCACATTTTTTTTGAATGGGAGTACTCCCTCTCTCTTTTTTATGTGTCGTTTGACGTCAAATATTGAATTTAATAAATTTATGTAAGATATAAATATTATTAACATTTTCTATAAACTTAATTAAATTTTGCTACTACATAAATCTTTTTTTGAGACCGGCATTTTTTATTAACGGGGACGTCTCCGCTGAAAGGTCTAGATTAACAGAGGCTGTTACTTTATCTGTCTCAGTTAATCAGTTAAGAGAGACAGACATGAAGAGTCGAACCCACAACCTGTCACTCAACACTAATGCGTCTCTATCATTGCACCACTGAAAGGTTTTAATATAGCTAGAGGAGAGTGAATAGCCTATTTAAAAATGTACACAGTACTAGAGCAAAGGATTAGTATAACAAATGGCGTAATGTAATTTTGCTCTAGCTCTACAAGGGTTACAAGCTACCTATCCAACTATTCTAGTTTCTATGATCTCTAATCAAGCAAAGGCTATGTGGCTACGAGCTCTCACAACTAGCTACACGAAAGAGCTCAACTAGGTGGAAGAACTAAACTACCACAAGCAAGATAAGCTCTCAAACTAATTACAACTAGTTTGCGGAAATGTTAAAGAAGAGATTGTGATCTTTATACCGATGTGTAGAAGGGATGAACCAATCAATATGAATAACAATCAATCATCGGGAGAATACCAAGGAGGCAAGAGACAAACAATTTTTCTCCCGAGGTTCACGTGCTTGCATACACGCTAGCCCCCATTGTGTCGACCAATACTTGGTGGTTCGACGGTTAAGAGTTGTTGCACGAAACTCACCATCACGTAGGACACCACAAGAACCTACCGACAAGTGAGGCAGCTCAATGACATGACTAATCCACTAGAGTTTACTTTAGAAATGGCCATGAACAATCACTAACTCGTGCTAATGCTCCTCCATTGCTCCAAGTTGTCTAGGTAATAGTAACCACCAAAGTAATAACAACTCCGTAGCCACAACGATCCCTAAGTGTCACTAGATGCACTCACTCATACAAATACACTTGGAATCACTCCTTATCTCAAAAAAAATGGTGAATCTATGAAGGAGATGAGTGAAAGGTGTTTGCTTAGGCTCACAAGGTTGTAAAGTGTATCAAAATGCCAAAAGAGCCTCCTTGCAACCGGCCAACACGTATTTATAAGGGTTCTAAACAAATAGAGTCATTAGGCTCTCATAGCTTCTGTCCAGCACAATGGACACACCGGTGAAATCGCATCGGACGCTGCCCAGAATGCATGCCATGTGTCCTCGATTGAATCTCGTGCATTGATTTTCAACGGTCTTGAAGAAAGTCAGTTCCACAGTTGTAGAGGCATTGATGCTCTGACGAAACACATAGATGTAGAGCCTCCAGCATCTGATGCAACACAGAGAGTTTCCAAACTTAGTTTCTCGCCAACAGACGCGTCAGGTGGGTGTCCGCTCTTTTTCCTTGCTCATGATCTCGCTGACGTCAACACTGCATTGGACGATCAACAGTGTTCCAGCCGCTTCCTGTGCTAAAGCATCGAATGTGCCGGTGCACTGTGCCACTCAGCGCCAAACCACCCAAATTAGGGCTTTTAACCACCCAAATTAAGGGCTTTTAACCACACACACTCATTAACTATGTGAAAATTTGAGATCATTTAGGAATTCTAGATTTTAAATTTCAAAATCTATAACATTCGAACACATATTTGGGACACTAAACATCTTTAAATTAAAATTTTTCCAACTACAAAATTGTAGATTCTAGCGAGAATAACTTTTGTATAGACCATGTTGACATCTGATATTGTTTGATAATTTCAAATTTTGAATTTCAAAATCTATGCACTTACAACAATATTTTGGGACCGTAAACAGTTTTAATTCAAAAACTTTTCAACTATGAAGTTGTAGATCTCATTGAGAGCTATAATTTGCCTCCGTAAATCGATTTACAGAGATAGACGCTTAATATTAACCGAGACGGTTGCAATATAATGCCCACCACGGTTAATAAGCATTAGCCGAAACGATTATGTTACGTCACCCACCTCGGTTAAGTATTAACCGATGTGGTTGCTGGGGTGGCTGCCCTGCCACGAATAATTGAGGTGGACGGACGGGCCGGTCGCCTAGCTCCGAGGCCAATTCTCAAAAGTCTCACAGAAGATTTTGTGTAGCAGTGTTTAAAAAAAGATAAGTGGTATGATTCTGATAACAACATTTAAATAAGGACCGAGGGAGTAATAACATGAAGAGAGAGTTGACAGAGTTTGAGTTGTTTATCCCGTGATAGCAGCATGATGCGTAAGTAACGTGAGGCCACCTACCCTTCCACTACCTCGCCTCGTGCCGCATCCTCTGGTTTCTGATCAGATGACGAGGTCAAACTTGTACTGCTCCGAACAGGGTCTTAAGGTCTTGTTTAGTTTCTAAAAATTTTTGCAAAATTTTTCAGATTTCCCGTCACATCGAATCTTTAGACGTATGCATGGAGTATTAAATATAGATAAAAATTAAAACTAATTGCACAGTTTGGTCAGAATTGACGAAACGAATCTTTTGAGCCTAGTTAGTTCATAATTGGATAATATTTATCAAATACAAACGAAAGTACTACTATTCCTATTTTACAAATTTTTTAGAAGTCTAACAAGGCCAAGTTAGGTGGAGTACTCCTAACCTAAATCCATTGTGGGTACTTCATGTGTATTGTAAAGGCCGCACATCTGCTGCACAAGAGGTTTGCACATGATGCAACGTTAAGGACTTCAATTTCAATAGGGCCTTGTTTAGTTCACCCTGAAAATCAAAAAATTTTCAAGATTCTCTGTCATATCGAATCTTGTGGCACATGTATAAAACATTAAATATAGACGAAAACAAAAACTAATTACACAGTTTAGCTGTAAATCATGAGACAAATTTTTTAATTCTAGTTAGTCCATGATTGAATAATATTTGACACAAATAAACGAAAGTGTTACGCTACCGAAAACTTTTCACTTTTCGGAGCCTAGGTAGGAATAATACCGACACGTCGTGTGGCATCGCATGGGGCCCCGGAAACTTGGTACGCCGGCAAAAGGCGTCCACGTACGGCGTACAGGAGCCCTCCACGTTCGCGGCACCGCGCGCGCTGATTGGCTCAGGGACTTGCCACGACTCCAGAGAAGAGAGAAGCAGCAGCAGCGCCCGCGCCCGCACACGCAGTTGTCCTCCTTGACTTCCGTTGCCGTTGAGCCCCGCCGCAGCCGCAGCCGCAGCCGCAGCGAAAAGAGTCGTGTGGTGGTAGCACGACCTAGCCCCACCTACCTCCGTCGCCGTCGCCTGCTGAGGGGCTGGTACACGCACGCTCCCGCGGTCCTCCTTGCTATTCGGGTTTCCGTTTTCATCGGCGCGCGGGCGGGACCATGCCGCAGCCACTCGATTCAGGCAGGCAGCTCCCACCACCGCCACAGGTGTCGTCCCATGCCTCCACGTCTTGTCGTCTTTGCTTCCCACCTCCCAGTCCCAAAACTCCCAGTTTCAAAAAAACATGCTTTCCAGTTTCAAGGGAACCAAAAAAAAAGTCCCAAATTCACAGCCCAGCCTGCCGCCGAGGACTTGCTCATCTCAACGTGCTGTCTCACGTTCCCACCAACCATAGTTCGTTCCCACCAACCATAGTTCCTTTTTTTTTTGTTGTTGTTTCACAACGCCAATAGGTCGTGTTGGTTTACGCCTACTCACAGCACTGCAGAACCGGTAGGGTTCCTTTCTCTTTTTTTTTTCTGCGTGGATGGGTAGAGTTTTCGTGAAAGCAGAACAAGGCCTACTAGCTACAGTCCCGAACGTGGCATCAGCGCTGACAGCTGCATGGATCAAAAAACTGACGCCACCAACCCTTATCCTGGCATGAGAACGTAAGGCAAGGTTGAATGGTTGATGTGGGAGATTTTCCCATAAATGATACAAACTCACTCACTCCATCATTGTAAGATTTGCATGCATTTGCTGCGGCCGCATCGCGCCTAATAACGATAGCTCGACCGACGTTTTGTCCTTGTGACTTTGCCTGAAGAAATTTCTAAAAACAAACAATCTGACTCCTTTCCCCACAGTGAACGCAAATTGGTTCTACTCTGCAGCCTTGCATCACCCCATAATTCATAGAAAAAAGAAAACACATGTGCCATAAGATTTCAAAACCCCCTTTTGACATCTAGTGGATGACTATTTCTCATTTGCTGACGCAACATATCCTCCTACATAAACATAAGGCCGATTCTCCGGTAGGTGTAGAGATCGAGAGTACCGAACGAACCATTGACTTAGCCACGGGCCACGTGGATGAGTGATCTGTTTCTGTTGGGTACAAGTTGAATAGAGAGCCTTCATTCAGTTTTGAGGAAGTAACGTGCCTTCACTTTTGTTTACGACTTCTCGCATATCTTGCAAACAGCAACAGATTATACATTTTGTGCCAGGTGATGTATAGTGGATGGATGCATTCTCATCGGTCCAGGCTGGCAAAGGACATTAATTGGGTTGCAAGGCACAGCACCCAGAAGTCAGCTCCTTGATCCAGCCTGTGTCTACTTGACCGTGTAATTAATTGTATGATGATTTGCGTACTATATAGTATTTCAATCTTAAATAATCAAACTAAATAAATAATGGCAGGTGGAGCACTTACTAAGAGCATCTCCAATAGTTCCAAAAAACAATTGGTAAATCAATGAGTTTTTCAAATGGCTAAAAAATTTAGGAGTATAGTTGTCAAGTTTCTTCAACAATCCTAAAATCTTGGTACTAAAATATAGAAGATAATTTTACATCGATAATCCTCAAGCTAGAGAAGCCATTTTCTACACTGCGTTTGGTATGGCTGCAGAAGTCAAAGCTGGAGTCAGCTATTGGAGCCATACCAAAGAAACCCCTAGCCAGTGGCATATAGAAATTTTTTCCTTCAAGAATTTCAAATCCATATAAGTTACAGAGATTACAATAAGATACACTTCGAAGGTCTGAAACACGACGGTTTCAAAACCCGCTTAAAAATGACATTTGCGGGCTCGGGGACAAACCTCTTGCATCCCTACTTTTTTGTTTAACACTGAAGCCCATTGTGTGTCCATGCACTTTGATGTTTACTGTCCAAAAGTATGCCAATTAAAGAATTTGCATGGTAGACATGACTCATCAGCGTGCTCAGAGTCCGACAATGTAACCTTGATTCCCCAGCAAGACTACCATAGAGAAGTTTAATTAGAAATGGGCAATCCATTACCATAGCCAGTGTTTCAAAACCTGGATGCAACAACATGCAGACCAATATAAAACCACCAGTAGAAGTGAATTCTGCATGTGCGATGTATCCATGTATAAGCAAAAATAATTCTTTTAGCTCACCTGGATAAGCCTAGGCAGTAGCAGCAATCATGTTCTTTATTTCCTCAAGACAGTTATCAAGAGCTTTGTACTCCTCGGTGTCTGAGAAGTCCATTGCCTACAGAGTGAGGAAAGTTTACCAGATGTGTAATCTATGATGGGCATGAAACAAAGTTGTTGCTGATATCAAAGATAAGATTGTAGTTTCTCAACACAAATATAATAAAAGAAAATGCAAGCAACAAATGGCACAGAAAAGAAATGTAGACAATAAAAAAATGCAAGCAACTTCATTCTGTGTAAGCTAATAAAAAAATGCACAGAAATGGTTAATATCGATGGTATGTATTTCCATTCAGTTATTCGGGCATCCCAAATTCTTGAAAAGATTTTTTGCACTTCATTCTGTGTATGCTCTAGATTATATTCATGACCTCTTCATTATATAGAAATGGAACAATGCAGACAAAATTTGTATACCTGTTTCAAGGTACTTCTAAGGTGCATCTCAGCTGTTAATAATTCTCGTCGGCTTCCAGTTGAGGAAGAAATTTCCATGTACACCTTGCAAAGCTTCAAAGAAGCTTGAGCATACTTTGCGAACTTCGTCTGGTCATGCCATAATTCTGAACCCTGTGAGGGCAATAATTTAGTTTGTAAATTATTGTGACAGGGAAGTTATAAAGGCATCTCAAGCTGTCTCAGGCATAAACTAATAATGACATTATTAAGTAACTAAAATGAGTAACTACTAGATGCTATTTTGAAAAAATACACTATTTATTATAGAGCAAATAATATTATTACACACATGGAAATTGTAAAGGTTAACTTTTTTCATACCATAGTGTGTCAAAAATATGAAGTAGACATAGAGGAAGCTGATAACGACCTTGTAAGAATACAAAAGAGCACAAGGGACACCATTCTCATTCCTCTTGCAATGTTTAAAACCAGATTAACATGGATCCATCAGACATGGGCCAGCTGGACCAGACCAGCCCAGAGGTGGTTGCTGCCCCACCACCAGCTCCTAGCCCCTAGAGTCAGGCAGGAAAACCACACCCCTTCCTTGCATAAAAGCGACTTGTTTAGGAAAGTTAAGCTTGAGTCAGGAAAGATGGATCACTACTATAAGATTCCATACTTCAGTTTGCCTTCGGAGCTAAGTTTATGGCCTCTACATATAATTAGAGGTGATGTACCTGTGAAATTAAGCAAGAAAAGTGACTCCCCTGCCACTGCCTGTCTCACCGTCTAGCTCCGAGCTGGCAAAAGAACTCCTTAAGCTGGTTTGGTGACTTGTTTCAAAATAGCTCTGATTACACTTGTTTTTGCTTTTATAATCAAAATTAGATGTTTTGATTGCAAGTCGACTTCATTGTGGCTCGATTCGGCTCGGTCGTTAGTGTTGGACTGCTGGAGTAGTGGAGTAGCCATGTTGCCGTAAGACACCCTTTACAGGATCATGAATTATACAATAGTGCCTTCCTAGCATAAGAAGTGCATTTTACCCTGAATTTCTGTATCCATACATAGAACATGTACTGCATCTACAGATTTCAGAAATCCTATTTTACATACTTTTCGCCAAAGGGGTGTCAGTTGATTTCTTGAGTATGTTCCCATAAAGATATTTCTGATCCAGAATGGTAGTATTTCTATGTTTCTATTTTTGTCAGGGACAAGTTATGAATAATACAGAATTTAATGTTTCCTCAAGAATGCAAAACTCCACAAAACACAAGCTCAAAGAAAATTAGAAGTAATTCGCCAGAATCAAGTCAATGTCCTGTACTGTAGACACACGAGGTATTTGTGTATATAAACCACATTTTTGTACCCTGATAATATATCCCCCCCCCCACATCTGCTCCTCAGTACACACATACGAGGATATCAAGGTGAACCCATCATTCAAAGAATCCAACACGCCTTTTGTTTATTGCTTGGTAATGAAGCATTCAGCATGAGAACAGTATATGCACCTGAAGAGATCGAACTTGCTTCAACAAAGCTTCAGAACATGCCATGAGGTTACCCCTGGTCTTATGCCATCTTGCATACAAACCCCATACGTCCGCATTGCTGCCTCCACTTCGCACAATCTGCAAACACAAGCAAGATATTAACTGCAATCTGGTATCTAGTATTAGATGAAATACAGTCCAGAGAGGTTGGTAACCTGCTGAAGGATATGACCGATAATATCTAACAATTGACTGGATTGTCTTGTCTCTATATTTGCATCATCTGATGCTTCGTGAGTATCAACAAAATTTGGAGATTGTTCTTCAAGTGTTGTCATCACCTTGTCCAATATACCAACATTAAAGCGCTTGTTTGAGGATAAATCCAATACAGTTTTCAAGGCTTCAAGTGTCTGCAGAGGGAACTTAGTATTATTTGAAGATCTATTTTGCAAAAAAAAAGGAGTGGGGAGGGGGGCCGTTGGACATTATCTACTGCATATGTTCAAGGAACACTAGCAGCTTTGAACTAAATGCATGAGTAAAATAGAGAACAAAACCACAGATAACAAAATGTCCTGTGAAAGCAGAAATATCAAGTCAATTTCTCGAAAGACATACTTACCAGTCGAATATTCCCTGTGTCCAAAGCAACTTTACTGTAATTTTCCCAGATTTCCCAGCTATTCCTCCTACAAATAATATATTGTGAATTTATAAATTCTATTACTGGACTTTTATGGACATCAGGTGGAACATACTTGAACTTTACAGCTTCCCTAAATGCTTGGACTGCTGCTTGGCTTTTCCCTCTAATCATGTGCCTACATAATTAGCTAAATTAAAGGTCGATACAAGATAAAAAAATGATAGCACAAACAAACATCATCAATAAATCTTAATTAGCTATTCCCCCTACAGAACATATCAATCGCACCCGCCCATTACATTACTCACATGAGCTCTGTACAGTGTAACTTCTATACCATGTGATCTATTGTCTTTTTTTTTTATGGAACAATAACGCTTGTTCTAAAAGGCATAATAAACCAACAGACTGGCAAGTACTAACAACCAATGAGTGCTTGATAAGAGTAACACAAGGCTTGACTCAATCAATGTACACAAATTTCCACGAAATGATTTTTGAAAGACCATGATGCACAACAGCATAATACCACAGAGCAGTGTTTTCTGATCGTCCGATTAATCGCGATTAATCGTGATTAATCGTCCTTATCGGTCTGTAGCACTCGATTAGGGCCTCCGATTCGATTAGAGCGATCAGAAACCTGATCGTCCGATCAGGCCTCCTAACCGATCAGAGTTGACTGGCAGATTGGCTGCTTTTGGTCTGGGATATATTTAATTGGGTCAGGCCCATTAGGGTTTTCCTTATAACTTCACCCCCACTCTCTTCTCAGTCCTCACTCCCACTCCAGCCGTCAGCTACTGAGCTGCTGCTGCTCGTGCTGCCTGCTGCTTCCTCCTCCCTCTTCCCTGCTGCCTGCTTCTTCCTCCCCATTCCAGCTCCAATCCAAGTAGCCCGCTGCTGCTTGCTTCCCCTCACTCTTCCCTGCTGCCTGCTTCTTCCTCCCCCTTGACCTTGAAGCTTGATGTCCATATATAAATATATGGAGTCAAATCTCACAGGTAAATAGCCAACTAACTAGAAATATAGTCTTGATGCTTGATGTGTACTATATAAATATATAGTATATGGTATATATACCATACATATATGATATATACTTATATAGTCCTGCTTTATGCTGGACGATTATATGGACGATTAGACCGATCAGGAGTCGATTAATCGTCCTGATCGTCGATTAATCGTCCTGATCGTCCTGATCGGTGCCAGACCGATTAGAAACGATAAGCCGATCAGAAAACATTGCCACAGAGAGAAATGCGAAAACTAATATATTCTACGGAGCAGCTTGAATTGACAAGGTAAAACAGCAAGATCAAAATAAAATAGAAAATATTCAGCAGCGCAAATGAGAGAAACACACGAGGCAAAATGTAATGACATGGTAAATCAGGGCACATAACACCTAGTCAAGCATAAATGCTAATGACATTGCACATCAGGCCAAACCATCAGCATCCTAATACAAACAAGGAACAAGTATATAAAATGATATACAGGCAGGCTATGTTGTTCCATGCTTCTCCATTCTCAGGATCTATCTGTACAGCACGACTAAACGCATCCACAGCTTTGTCAAGATCCTTGTCCTGTATGAACACATAAACAGTAAATCTATTTGACAACATATGTTCTAAGGAAGCAACAAAGCTGATAGGTAAAGGTAATAGAAGAAAGCGGGAACATAAAGGCAAAATCATGTTGCCACAACCAAATTTAAGGTAACAAAGCATTGCCATGCCAAAGCATGACATGATAGTTGACTCCACACTCAAGTCGTCATGTCAACACATGACATGATATTTGTCCATAGCACTCCATGTGTACTGACCAAGTAGATACAATTTCTACCGAAAAAACAATGTGAAATGACTCTTAGAATGTCTGATTTCATTATTGGGCTAACCCTAACCAGGGTGGCCATATAGTTAGGGATACATGGGCCTCATGGGCCTAGCCTCATGGGCCTAATACTCATATACTCTAACATCCCCCCGCAGTCTGAACTACCGTCGCAGCGGAGTTTGCAGACTGTACACGAAAGAAAAGAGATACAACACATGAGCCCCCCCACAGACACAACTAGCCACTGGTGATGTTGAGACCGGTACGGAACTCGGTGAAGGTCGAGGACGGGAGACCCTTGGTGAAGATGTCGGCGAACTGGGAGGTGGTCGGGACGTGGAGGACCCGAACATCGCCGACCGCGACCCGGTCCCGGACGAAGTGTAGATCGATCTCCACATGCTTGGTCCTCTGGTGCTGGACCGGGTTGGTGGAGAGGTACACCGCACTGACGTTGTCGCAGTAGACTAGTGCGCTCCGGGAGAGAGGGCTGTGGAGCTCGGTGAGGAGCTGTCGGAGCCAGGAAGCCTCAGCCACGCCGTTGGCGACAGCACGGTACTCCGCCTCGGCACTGGAGCGGGAGACGACCGACTGGCGCTTGGACGACCAAGACACCAGGTTGCCGCCTAAGAAGACGGCGTAGCCGGAGGTGGAGCGGCAGGTGTCTGGACACCCGGCCCAGTCGGCGTCAGTGTAGACGACGAGCTCGGTGGAGGACGACCGTCGGTGAAGGAGGAGACCGAAGTCGACTGTGCCGCGGAGGTAGCGTAGGATCCGCTTGAGAGCGATGAGGTGTGGCTCCCTGGGATCATGCATATGGAGGCAGATCTGCTGAACTGCATAGGTGATATCCGGCCGGGTGAAGGTGAGGTACTGAAGTGCCCCGGCAAGACTCCGATATGCAGTGGGATCTGTCACTGGTATACCCTCAGCCTCCGAGATCTTGCCCTGTGTGTCAACTGGAGTGGAGCAAGGCTTGCAGTCAGTCATCCCAGCTCTGTCCAGGATATCAAGAGTGTACTGCCGCTGGTGAAGAAGTAATCCAGCAGGGTGAGGCTCAACAGTGACCCCGAGAAAGTGATGTAGAACACCCAGATCCTTCATAGCAAACTCCTGCTGAAGAGAGGCGATGATCCGCCGAAGGAGTGACTCAGTGGAAGCTGTGAGGACAATGTCATCAACATAGAGCAGCAGATATGCAGTCTCGGTCCCATGGTGATAGATGAACAGAGAGGTATCTGACTTGGCCTCCACAAACCCCAGAGTAAGTAGAAAAGCAGCAAACCGATGGTTCCACGCCCGGGGGGCCTGCTTGAGGCCGTATAGAGACTTGTTGAGCCGACACACCATGTCAGGACGAGCAGAGTCAACAAACCCCGCCGGCTGACTGCAGTAGACTGTCTCAGTAAGAACGCCATGCAGGAAGGCATTCTTGACGTCCAGCTGATGCACGGGCCACCCGCGCGTGAGAGCCAGCGAGAGCACCGTGCGGACGGTGGCCGGCTTCACCACCGGGCTGAAGGTCTCGTCGTAGTCGACACCGGGCCGCTGAGTGAAGCCTCGGAGAACCCAGCGAGCCTTGTACCGCTCAAGGGTGCCGTCAGCCCGGCGCTTGTGGGTCCAAATCCACTTGCCGGTGACGATGTTGGAGCCCGGCGGTCGTGGCACCAGATCCCATGTCTGGTTGGCGAGGAGGGCCGCGTACTCCTCTTCCATCGCGCGGTGCCAGTGAGGGTCCAGCAAGGCCTCGCGGACGGAAGAGGGTACCGGTGAGACCTGCGAGTCCCCGGGCATCGCCGCAAGAGCCCGGGGCTGTAGGGTCCCAGCCGCGTGTCGCGTCACCATCGGGTGAACATGACGCGGGTGTCGGTGAAGGAGCGGTGGGTGGTACACCGGCGTCGCGGCCCGAGTAGCTGGGTGCCGCGGCGGTGGGGTCGGTGTCGCCGGCGGGGAAGACGTCGCCGGTGGCGCAGGTGACCCCGGCGAAGAGGGGGCCACCGGCGCCGCCGGAGGCAGCTGCGCCAGCCGGGCACGTCGCTGGTAGACGCGCACCGGCTGGGCGAAACGTGCCGGCGGGGTCGGAGCCGGAGACGCCGACCCGGGACCCACGTCGGGAGCACGCACCGGTTGGGCGAAGCGTACCGGTGAGGCCGGTGTCGAAGGTGCCGACCCGGGACCCGCGTCAGGCGCAGGGGCCGGGCCGGAAGGTGACATAGCAGTACCTGCAGGAAACACCGGGAAAGGTGGCTCGACCACCGGGTCAGTAGGAAACACAGAGGAGAGGTCATGCTCCGAGGTGGAAGCAGGAGTGGTAGTGGTGGAAAAGGGGAAGATCGACTCGTCGAACACCACATGGCGAGATATGAGGACTCGACGAGAGGTAAGTTCGTAGCATCGGTACCTCTTGTGATCCGGGGAGTACCCAAGGAAGACACAGAGAGTCGAACGGGGTGCCAGCTTGTGAGGAGCGGTGGCGGTGGTGTTGGGGTAACACGCACACCCAAAGACTCGAAGGTGATCATAGCGAGGGGTACCAAAGAGAGCGTGGTGAGGTGTGGGAGCTGGACAAGCAGCGGAAGGAAGGCGGTTAAGGAGGTAAGTGGAGGTGTGCAAGCTCTCGGCCCAGAAGCGAGCAGGAAGAGAGGCCTGGAGCAGGAGAGTGCGCACGGTGTCGTTGGTGGTGCGAATCATGCGCTCAGCGTTGCCGTTTTGAGAGGAGGTATACGGGCAAGACATGCGCAACTGGACACCGTGAGAGAGAAAGAAGGCGCGGGAGGTGGAGTTGTCGAACTCCCGACCATTGTCACACTGGACAGCCTTGATAGGGAGGCCGAACTGTGTGGACACCCAAGCGAAAAAGTGGACAAGCGCGGGGAAAGCATCAGACTTTGCACGTAAAGGAAAAGTCCAGGAATAATGAGAATAATCATCCACCACCACAAGATAGTACTTGTATCCAGAAATACTGATGACCGGAGAGGTCCATAAGTCACAATGTACAAGGTCAAAAATGCGGGCCGCATGAGAAGAAGAACTAGAAAAAGGAAGACGAACATGACGGCCCAGTTGGCACGCATGACACAAATGCTCATCGTGAGCCCGAGTACATCGAATATCGGAACTACGACTAAGCTGCATCAAAGCATCACGTCCAGGATGGCCGAGACGCCGGTGCCAAGTAGTGGAGGTAGTGGTGGCGAAGGCAGATGCTGGAAAGCGAAGAGTGTAAAGGGGCCCCGTGCTGTCACATCGGAGCAGAGGACGCCGGGAAGCCAAATCCTTCACAGTAAGACCAGAAGAGTCAAACTCCACAGAACAAGAATTGTCAGCTGTAAAACGACGAATAGAAAGAAGATTGTGAACCATAGAAGGAGCAACAAGAACATCAGGAAGACGAAAGGAACCATGGGGGCCGGCGGCACCCACAGAGGTGACAGGAAGACAAGACCCATTAGCGACCATAATGGACGAAGGGAGAGAAGGAGAAGGAGGGTGAACAGAAGAAAGAATACCGGGGTTAGGAGTAGTGTGGTAAGTAGCCCCAGAGTCGGCGACCCACTCCGGCCCGACTGGAGGTGTCAGGGCCATGGTGCTAAAGGAGTGCGCCAAGGCCGCCTGGTCCCAGCCGGCAGACCCGGGCAAGGTTGCCGGTGGAGTAGACCATGAGGACGCGAACGGGGCCGCCCACGGGGTCACTGAGGGGAACCCCGGGGGAGCACCCGCGAGCATGGCCGCCGGCGGGCGAGGCTCGCCACCGGAAGCCTGGAACGGCCACATGGAGATGCGCCCTGACCATGGGTTGTTGTAGGATGGCCAGGGTGCACCCCGTGGAGGTGGCGGCGTCGTGTTCCCCCCACGACCTGCTCCACGTCCCCCACCACAACGACGGCGGCCGCCACGGCCCCCCCCCCACCCCCGCTCGGCCCGGGGGGAAGAGGACCCAGAAGTGACTGTTGTGGTGGTGTGGCGGGACGGTGCGGAGTGGCAGCAAGAGCAGTCGAGGAGGAGGACGAGGACCCCGGAGCGGAAGTGGACCCAGGCTGTAGGCCCTGAGTAAGCTCCTCCATGACTAGGTCATCACGGACCTGCAGGAAGGTGGGGAAGGGTCGCTGCCGGGTGATCCACGTTCGGAGGTAGGAGTAGCGGTCACTGAGCCCGCGGAGAACGCTGAGGACCAAGATGCGGTCCTCCACGGGCCAGCCGAGGTCGCCGAGAGAGTCTGCCATACCCTTCATCTGGCGGCAGTACTCGCTGACGGAGAGGTCGCCCTGGACGAAGGTGCGGAAGCTCGCGTCGAGCCGCAGAGCCCGGGCCTCGGCGTTGCCCAGGAACTGTCCCTCGAGCGCCAACCAGGCTCCGCGAGCGCTCGGGGTGTTACGAACGAGGTCGTGGAGGTCCAGGGAGATCGTCCCCAGAATCCAAGAGAGGACGATGCTGTCGAGGCGTAGCCACGAGGGGGTCGGGACCACCCCCGCGGTGTCGAGGAGGACGTGGTCGTCAAGGGTGTAGCGGCGGAGGGTGAGGAGGACCAAGTCCCTCCAGCGAGCGTAGGAGGGCGACTCGGGCTCGAGGACGACCGGAACGAGGAGGCGGATGTTCTGGACGCCACCAGCCTGGTAGTGGAGCTGCACCACGTGGGGGTCGGCCGGATCGTGCCAGACGACCGAAGCCGATCCCGAGGACGTGTTCCCGACGTCAGGCGAGGCCGGAAGGCCGAGGAACTGCTCGGCTTCGGCGATCTGGCGGGCCAAGGTGTCGGCCGCGTCGCGCTCGCGCTCCCAAGCGAGAGCGGCCTCACGCACGCGAGCCCGGCCCTCCGCAGCCGCAGCACGAGCAGTGACGAGAGCGGCAATCAGGGTGGAGTCCGGACGGTGCATCACGGGCGGCGGAGGCGGTGCATGGAAGGGGGCCGCGGACGGAGCTCCTGCGCGCGTTCCTGCGGCCAGACCAGAGGCCGCCCCCCTGGGCACCGTGAGCAGAGCCCCAGGCAGAGAGGCGAGCTCCGGAGGCATGCCCAGGCCAGCTGCGATGGCAGCAGCGGCACCCCGGGCGTAGGCAGCCGCGGTGGCCGCGTCGGGCGCGCCCTGGTCGCCGGCCAGAACGGCCTGAAGGCCAGCTCCGGGCGCCGTCGCGTGCAGCTCTGCCCCGGGCGCTGGCGCGACGTGGGGGTCGGAAACGGCTCCGTCCGCATCCGCCAGCCCGTCCGCGCGACTCCCGCCTGGGTTGGTGCGCGGCGCATCCTGCGCGGCGACCGCCGGTCCCTCGCGCGCGGCCAGAGCCGCAGCCGCGCCGGCGGCCAGGGCGGAAGCTGCGCCTGCGCCAGAAGATGTAGAGGCAGGGGCGGCGGCTCTGGGCTGCGTCTGCTGCGCGATTTGCGCTCAGGAAGAGCTTGGGAGAGGAGGGAAGTGGTTGAAGTAGAAAGGAGGAGGAGGAGGATCAGGCCGGCCGGCCATGGCCGCCGGCGGCGCGCCGGCCAGAGGTGGCGGCGGCTGGGGTGGGCAGGGGAGCAGGGGAGGAAGAAACCCTAAGCTGATACCATGTTAGAATGTCTGATTTCATTATTGGGCTAGCCCTAACCAGGGTGGCCATATAGTTAGGGATACTTGGGCCTCATGGGCCTAATACTCATATACTCTAACAATGACCACCCATATACCTATTAAATGTCATGATACAACCATTTATGTTCTGTCAGAGCATTTAATTAAGGGTAGAGAGTGGAAATGATATGGCTGGGATGTTGGCTTTATTCATCTGACTAGACTATCAACGATGGCAGGGGAACGAGCCTGATCCTAGGAGGCTCTGAACATAATAACACAATTCCTGCTTAATCCCCTAATGCTTAGCCAGCCATTAGTTAAATGGTCTAATGGCCAGCAGATGTACTAACAAACCCCCTAACTTCGCTCACAAGATGCTAACAACCCCCAACAAAGTGCTAATCTGATAGGCCTCAGCCACTAGTAGACGCTGGCCCCTTCTTCTTGGTGTATTGCTTGCCAATGAAGGTGTTCCCAACACGAAAAATTTCAATAACTACACCCTCAGTATCCTCCATGGACAAATATTGTGGATGTTTTATTGTGAGCCATAGAGAAATGGAGTGTAATGCAATGGCCATTGGAACAACTCAGCTCATGCAAACATATTCCACCACCACCTAGGTGGCTTCCTAGTCCAATATTTTAAATGCTGTGAAAAACACTTGATATTTCCCGCCTGTGAATTGTGATATGATAAATTAATAATTAGTTGATGTTAATGTATAATAGCCAAGGGTATTAGTGTAATATCCTACTAGGGTTTTCCTCTTGTGTCACTCTATATATAGTTTACATTGGACCTCAATATAATCATCCAGTTCAGTCTCTCTTTATTTGTAACAGCTGAAACTTGAAAGCATATTTTTAGGAGCCTAAAACCATAATGGGAAAACCTTAAAAAGAACTACTGAGGTTCCTGTCTTAACTTCCACAAGGCAGCAGTCTGATTTCTAGTTCCATATTGCCAGAAATGCAAAACAGTAAGTTGCAAATAAGTAGTGATCCATAACAATGACGAAAATAGCAACAGTCTTATTCAAATAATTATACAAACATTCCGTTTTAAGAAATGTCACTACTACATATGCAGAATAAAATATCCATACATACTTCTCTTTGCACGCCAACACTCTCACGGTGTAACTGGTCAGCACAACACACCAAAGAAGCGGTTGGCTGAGCCAGCCCGGGTTCGAGTCATGGCACCATCTTCTTAAGACGAAAAATCAGGGGGACGTCTCCCCCCCTGGTCGAGTTTTTTTTACTTTCTCTTTGCAAAAGAATTTAAAACTTTGTAAAAATTACCTTCCATGCAGCTGTGCCATATGCAAACCAGCCATCTGGAATTAAAGAGTTCAATGACAATGCAGATTCCCTATTCAAAGTTCAAAAGCAAGAGATTTTGCAAGTTATTGACAAAGAATCAATGATAAACAACATTTTTGCTTAAGATAGTCTTATACCATAGGATTTTGGATGTATGGAAGTCATTCCTGTTGTACGCACTGCGAGCCAAAGAACGCTACATGAAAAAGTAAGACACTGTGAGAATGGTTCCACAGTAGAAAAGAGAAACTGCACAAATGTCATTGATGGGGCCCAAACAGCAGGGGAAAGCAATAATGTTGCATTGCTTCATTCATGACTATCTATCTGAACCTACAGATTAATTAGATTAGACACTAAGAGGCCATTCACTTTAAAACAAATATAAAACCTGTCTTGAAGCTTTAAAGTTTCATGAAGACATGTGGAAACATGCTCAAAACAGAACATGTTTGAAACTCTCTTAACCTTGGTATGAAAACTTTGGTGCCAGGTGAATGACCTATCCTATTGTCATTCATACCATTTCCTAATCCAATTCCTATATACAATGATCCGCCACAAACAAGATGATCAAGGAAACTGAAAAGAATTAACATCAACTTTACCATAGCTCGGGCTGATTTACTGTTTGATACTTCCAATGCCTTTTTATAATGATCGTCATTATTTGTAACATCACCAAGCGAACACCTAAATGAGAGTCTCATCAGATAGCAAAATGCAAGGAAACAAAAAGTAAACATGAGGTAGAACATGATCATTCCATACAATAAACGCTAGAACTTGGTAAATCACTCAGCAATCCTTTATTTGTATTTTTTTTTGACAATAATCAAGAATTTTTAAGCTCTATCTACAGACTTTATGATATTGTCTTCAGTATATTGCAGTTCTTATACTAGACAGGACAGTTACTAGGGAGATACCTGAAAAAGTATAAACTGAAAATGATATTTTGTGCATCTAAGATTTAATTTTTTTTGGGTAGAGATTGTGGAGAACAATCTTTAGGGTTGTATTCTGACATCACTCTTTACAGTAGTATTTATCAATTGTCTTGAAGAGGTGGGACTATTCAATTTGACAGAGTCGTATACCACGTTAACGGGAGAGCAGCCATGCATTCAATATGCATGCCATAAGAGGAGTCACAGTCGGAGGAAACAGAGAAAAAAAAGGAGAGAGAAGCTTTGATGACGAATACTTCTGGAAAACGAGATTTTGCTCATACCACTTAAAACTTTTGGACAGGAGTATAAGGTAAGAAATAATAATTTCTTAAGAAGACGACAGAGAATTTGTAACATTTATTCAAAAAATGCAAAATAGTCCCAAGAAACTCACCATAACCTTGGGTCATTTGGTGTAACAGAAAGTCGAGCATTTATTAGACTAACTGCATCAGCCACTTTACCTAATAATCTGCCAAATAACAAAACTTTAGCGTTTATCACGGCAAAAAATTCAACTGAATGTACGACGGTTCTATTTCAAGTTGAAATGCATACCGATAGCAATATATTAAATTGTCCCACAATTCAAGATCTTTAAATATATCCAGTGCTTCTCCAACTATGCCACAACTGATCAAAAGTTCGCCATATTCTCTTGAGTAGTAAAACAAGTCCAAGTCACATTAGTGTTCCAGAAAGGAAGAACAAAGAAGCTTATATATATTACTGCATACTTCCTCAATGCAGGAAGAGTTGGCATATGAACCGCAAAAACCATTTTAACTCTTTGTGGGACGGAAGGGAATTCTTTGCCGATATCTTCAACCTAATAATATACATTGAATTTGTACATTAGGTGTGATATACATTGAAAAAAACAAAGCTTCTCAATCAGACCTAAAATGAAGTGTTTAAAATAAAACACTGGCAAAAGTCTGGAAAAAAAACAGGCCAGTTGCTCAGGCCTATCCAGTCAGGTTGGACCTAAAAAAATATTGATAGCAGCAGCTCACAAGTAATGTAAAGATCTCATTAACTATGTATTCTCAAGTCTTGACCACAATGGTTGATTATCAGCATGACTTCAGAGAGGGGGAGGGAGACGGAGGGGGGGGGGGCGAGGGGGAGGGGGGTTCAGGGAGACGGAGAGGGAGAGGGCCAGAGGGGGAGATGGAGACGGAGAGGAGGGAGGGATGGAGGAGAGAGAGAATAAAGGGGAAATGGAACTGGAGGAACAAATATGGTTCTGCCATGAAGCTGTTAGATGAAGAATGTAACTGTAAATTTAGAGCATCATGGTTAGGAATTTAGGAACTATAAAGTTACCCAAAAATAGATAAAAAAAATAACCTAAGTCAACAGATTAGTTAATCCTGGAACAAGTGCAGGTAGAGGTAGCAACCAACCTATTAGTGCAATTTTAGGGTCTTAGGGAACCAATGAAAACCAGGAAGCAACTGAAATAATATACCCACATACAATGTTGGTCTTATATGAAAACAAAGTGTTAGTCATCCAAACAATAAAATAAACAAAGTAAATGGAACAATGGCATAGATAAATATCAAAGACCTGATGAGTTGAAACATGCAAATACTCTAGTGATCGGGAAGCTAAAAATATAGGAAAACTGCAACCATAATGAAAAATATACTGTCTACCTGACCTGAATGAACACTCATATATATACATTGTGATTATTTGAACTTTTGAACAAAGATTATACAATCTGATAAGTGATTCATCACTTACCAAATTCTCCATCATTAGTAGTGCCCGCTGCTTTGTCCGACTGCGGGTCGACTCCCATCTAACACGCAGTATATCGCACAAACTCCTGATCTGAAATAAGAAAATATATATATACTTCTCTGATATTCACCTAGCTATCCTTATTAATTTTCACAGATGCAGGGAAAACTCGAGTAAACGACAGTGAATTATCCAAATATTGTTTGAGCACAGAAACGAAATCTCCAGAACAGAAATAAGGTTGGAGTCAAAATTGTGGAATGACATCCCATGCATAGGTTGTGGGCCAACACATGAGATTAGTAATCAGAGTAGACATTGAAGGATAAAAAGGCTTGCACAATGATAAGAAAAAAAAGAGTGGGCCTCAAGCAGTCAAGCAACCGAATCTTGGTTTTTATGTTTTTGTGTTAGAACAAGAAATGGTACCACACATGTTTCCACCAGAGCAATATAGCGCAATCAGACTCATACCACAAAGTAAGATTCCTCCTGAGAATCGATTGACTCTATGTATGGTGCCATCTCCCACCCTGCATATAAAACCAAAAAACTTACACATGATGATAACATAAACAATCATTTGGGAAATATATACTAAAATCCAGTTAAACACATAGCATGGAAAAATACTGTACTCTTCAAAAAATTGTATCCTCTCTCCAAATAGACAAGGTCTGTAGTTTGAATAATGGTCTTGTACATAAATGTTAGGCTTATTTACCTTCCAATGCAAAAGATGTGTTGTCTCCTACGTACTGTTAAGGTATAATAGTCAGGGGTATTATTGTAATCTTCTATGTACTGTTAATGAACACTAATCTATCACTTTGCATCCTCATATGCATGCATTCAACATTGTAAGAGACATGAATTAGGGTAGTCCAGTAATCTTTTATGGCTTCTTGGTTCATGTGCTAAGATTAGATCTACTTCATACTTTTGTCTGATGGAGTATGCAATATTGATGAGAGAATTAATTCTCTCATTATTCTCGGAGCTTGGACTATTTGGAACCACCGCAATGGGTGTGTTTTCGACGGAGCAGCTCCAAATTTGGTTCGTGCCTTGATGGCAGCTGGGGAGGATCGTCATTTGTGGTCCACGGCTGGGGCTCGAGGGCTTTCGTTTCTGTCTGCCCTCCTCCCTGGTAGCTAGCTTGTTTGGCTTTGTTTGTGGTAGTGGTCGCCTTAAGTAGCTTTGTCGCGGGCGCTAATGTAACCCTAGAAACAGGTGGGGTGTGAGTGCGTGTGTGTGTGAGTTTGTGTGTGTGTGTGTTGTGTAGCGTTGTTCGGGCTCTTGCCCTTTACCCTCTTCTTAATATAATGAAGCGCAGCTCTCCTGCGTTTTCGAGAAAAAAAAAATATATTGAGTAAAAAGAAATGGTCCGCATAAAGATAAAAAATGAAATGGCATGTCAAACTATGACATTGTTTGATTTTCAATGCCATCTACTAAACAAACTTTTTCATTTAGAATCTAAAATTCCTCCATGCCCAAAAAAAAATGTCTCTCACTTTTAATTCAGAATTTTCAATGCCTTCGCATGATCAGAATGAACTAAATGCTATTACTGCTAGAATTAGGGTTTCTCATTACTTGGGCTAACCCTAACCAGGGTGCCATATAATTAGGGATACATGGGCTTCATGGGCCTAGCCACATGGGCCTGCATTACACATACTCCAACACCCCCCCGCAGTCTGAACTACCGGCGCAGCGGAGTTGCAGACTGGACTCGAAAAGAATCACACACACGAGCCCCCCCACAGACACAACTAGCCACTGGTGATGTTGAGGCTGGAGCGGAACTCGGCGAAGGTCGAGGACGGGAGGCCCTTGGTGAAGATGTCGGCGAACTGGGAGGTGGTCGGGACATGGAGGACCCGAACATCGCCGACAGCAACCCGGTCCCGGACGAAGTGTAGATCGATCTCCACGTGCTTGGTCCTCTGGTGCTGCACAGGGTTGGTGGAGAGGTACACCGCACTGACGTTGTCGCAGTAGACCAGTGCGCTCCGGGAGAGAGGGCTGTGGAGCTCGGCGAGGAGCTGCCGGAGCCAGGAAGCCTCAGCCACGCCGTTGGTGACAGCGCGGTACTCCGCCTCGGCACTGGAGCGGGAGACGACCGGCTGGCGCTTGGACGACCAAGACACCAGGTTGCCGCCTAGGAAGACGGCGTAGCCGGAGGTGGAGCGGCGGGTGTCTGGACACCCGGCCCAGTCGGCGTCAGTGTAGACAACGAGCTCGGTGGAGGACGACCGTCGGTGGAGGAGGAGACCGAAGTTGACGGAGCCGCGGAGGTAGCGAAGGATCCGCTTGAGAGCGGCGAGGTGTGGCTCCCGGGGATCATGCATATGAAGACAGATCTGCTGAACTGCATAGGTGATATCCGGCCGGGTGAAGGTGAGGTACTGAAGTGCCCCGGCAAGACTCTGATATGCAGTGGGATCTGTCACTGGGGTACCCTCAGCCTCCGATAGCTTGCCCTGTGTGTCAACCGGAGTGGAGCAGGGCTTGCAGTCAGTCATCCCAGCTCTCTCTCCAGGATGTCAAGAGTGTACTGCCGCTGGTGAAGGAGTAATCCAGCAGGGTGAGGCTCAACAGTGACCCCGAGGAAGTGGTGGAGCCGACCCAGATCCTTCATAGCAAACTCCTGCTGAAGTGATGAGATGATCCGTTGAAGGAGGGACTCACTGGAGGCTGTGAGGACAATGTCATCAACATAGAGCAGCAGATATGCAGTCTCAGCCCCATAGTGATAGATGAACAAAGAGGTGTCTGACTTGGCCTCCACAAACCCAGAGTCAGCAGAAAAGCAGCAAACCGATGGTTCCACGCCCGGGGGGCCTGCTTGAGGCCGTAGAGAGACTTCTTGAGCCGACACACCATGTCGGGAGAAGAGTCAACAAACCCCGCCGGCTGACTGCAGTAGACTGTCTCAGTAAGAATGTCATGCAGGAAGGCATTCTTGACGTCCAGCTGATGCACGGGCCACCCGCGCGTGAGAGCCAGCGAGAGCACCGTGCGGACGGTGGCCGGCTTCACCACCGGGTTGAAGGTCTCGTCGTAGTCGACACCGGGCCACTGAGTGAAGCCCCGGAGAACCCAGCGAGCCTTGTACCGCTCAAGGGTGCCGTCAGCCCGGCGCTTGTGGGTCCAGATCCACTTGCCGGTGACGATGTTGGAGCCCGGCGGTCGTGGCACCAGATCCCATGTCTGGTTGGCGAGGAGGGCCGCGTACTCCTCTTCCATCGCGCGGCGCCAGTGAGGGTCCAGCAAGGCCTCGCGGACGGAAGTGGGTACCGGTGAGACCTGTGAGTCCCCAAGCATCGCCGCAAGAGCCCGGGGCTGCAGGGTCCCAGCCGCGTGTCGCGTCACCATCGGGTGAACATGACGCGGGTGTCGGTGAAGGAGCGGTGGGTGGTACACCGGCGTCGCGGCCCGAGAAGCTGGGTGCCTCGGCGGCGGGGTCGGTGTCGCCGGCGGGGAAGACGTCGCCGGTGGCGCAGGTGACCCCGGCGAAGAGGGGGCCACCGGCGCCGCCGGAGGCAGCGGCGCCAGCCGAGCACGTCGCTGGTAGACGCACACCGGCTGGGCGAAACGTGCCGGTGGGGCCGGAGTCGGAGACGCCGACCCGGGACCCACGTCGGGAGCACGTCGCTGGTAGACACGCACCGGCTGGGCGAAGCGTGCTGGTGGGGCCGGTGTCGAAGGTGCCGACCCGGGACCCGCGTCAGGCGCAGGGGCCGGGCCGAAAGGTGACCCCTCGGGACCCGGACAGGGTAGAGGCCCCGAGGTGTCACGGGCGACAGGCGACGTAGCAGTACCTACAGGAAACACCGGGAAAGGTGGCTCGACCACCGGGTCAGTAAGAAACACAGAGGAGAGGTCAAGCTCCGAGGTGGAAGCAGGAGTGGTAGTGGTGGAAAAGGGGAAGATCGACTCGTCGAACACCACATGGCGAGATATGAGGACTCAATGAGAGGTAAGGTCGTAGCATCGGTACCCCTTGTGATCCGGGGAGTACCCAAGGAAGACACAGAGAGTCGAACAAGGGTGCCAGCTTGTGAGGAGCGGTGGCGGTGGTGTTGGGGTAACACGCACACCCAAAGACTCGAAGGTGATCATAGCGAGGAGGGGTACCAAAGAGAGCATGGTGCGGTGTGGGAGCTGGACAAGCAGCGGAAGGAAGGCGGTTAAGGAGGTAAGTGGAGGTGTGCAAGCTCTCGGCCCAGAAGCGAGTAGGAAGAGAGGCCTGGAGCAGGAGAGTGCGCACGGTGTCGTTGGTGGTGCGAATCATGTGCTCAGCCTTGCCGTTTTGAGAGGAGGTATACGGGCAAGACATGCGCAACTGGACACCGTGAGAGAGAAAGAAGGCGCGCGAGGTGGAGTTGTCGAACTCCCGACCATTGTCACACTGGACAACATTGATAGTGAGGCCGAACTGTGTGGTGACCCAAGCGAAAAAGTGGACAAGCGCGGGGAAAGCATCAGACTTTGCACGTAAAGGAAAAGTCCAGAAATAATGAGAATAATCATCCACCACCACAAGATAGTACTTGTATCACTGATGACAGGAGAGGTCCATAAGTCACAATGTACAAGGTCAAAAATGCGGGCCGCATGAGAAGAAGAACTAGAAAAAGGAAGACGAACATGACGGCCCAATTGGCACGCATGACACAAATGCTGATCGTGAGCCCGAGTACATCGAATATCGGAACTACGACTAAGCTGCATCAAAGCATCACGTCCAGGATGGCCGAGACGCCGGTGCCAAGTAGTGGAGGTAGTGGTGGCGAAGGCAGCTGACAAAACTGGCGAAAGAGGCGAGGCAGATGCCGGAAAGCGAAGAATGTAAAGGGACCCCGTGCTGTCACATCGGAGCAGAGGACGCCGGGAAGCCAAATCCTTCACAGTAAGACCAGAAGAGTCAAACTCCACAGAACAAGAATTGTCAGCTGTAAAACGACGAATAGAACCATAGAAGGGAGTAACAAGAACATCAGGAAGACGAAAGGAACCACTGGGGACCGGCGGCACCCACAGAGGTGACAGGAAGACAAGACCCATTAGCGACCATAATGGACGAAAGGAGAGATGGAGGAGGGCGAACAGAAGAAAGTATACCGGGGTTAGGAGTGGTGTGGTAAGTAGCCCCAGAGTCGGCGAAGCACTCCGGCCCGACTGGAGGTGTCAGGGCCATGGTGCTGAAGGAGTGCGCCAAGGCCGCCTGGTCCCAGCTGGCAGACCCGGGCAAGGGCGCCGGTGGAGTGGCCCACGAGGACACGGGGAACGGGGCCGCCCACGGGGTCACTGAGAGGAAACCCGGGGGAGCACCCGCGACCATGGCCGCCGGCTGCCGAGGCTCGCCACCGGAAGCCTGGAACGGCCACATGGAGATGCACCCTGACCATGGGTGGTGGAAGGATGGCCAGGGTGCACCTCGTGGAGGTGGCGTGCTGCCCCCACGACCTGCTCCACGTCCCCCATCACGGCGACGGCGGCCGCCACGGCCCCCCCCCACCCCCGCTCGGCCCGGGGGGAAGAGGACCAAGAAGTGACGACTGTGGTGGGGCGGCGGGACGAGGCGGAGGAGTAGTAGCGAGAGCAGTCGAGGAGGACGAGGACCCCGGGGCGGGGGTGGACCCAGGCTGTAGGCCCTGAGTAAGCTCCTCCATGACAAGGTCGTCACGGACCTGCAGGAAGATGGGGAAGAGCCGCTGCCTGGTGATCCACGTCCGGAGGTAAGAGTAGCGGTCACTGAGCCCGCGGAGAACGTTGAGGACCAAGATGCGGTCCTCCACGGGCCAGCCGAGGTCGCCGAGGGAGTCCGCCATGCCCTTCATCTGGCGACAGAACTCGCTGACGGAGAGGTCGCCCTAGACGAAGGTGCGGAAACTCGCGTCGAGCCGCAGAGCCCGGGCTTCGGCGTTGCCCAGGAACGGGCCCTCGAGTGCTAGCCAGGCCCCGCGAGCACTCGGGGTGTTGCGGACGAGGTCGTGGAGGTCCAGGGAGATCGTCCCCAGAATCCAGGAGAGGACGACGCTGTCGAGGCGAAGCCACGAGGGGGTCGGGACCGCCCCCGCGGTGTCGAGGAGGACGTGGTCGTCGAGGGCGTAGCAGCGTAGGCTGAGGAGGACCAAATCCCTCCAGCGAGCGTAGGAGGGCGACTCGGGCTCGAGGACGACCGGGACGAGGAGGCGTATGTTCTGGACGCCCCCTGCCTGGTAGTGGAGCTGCACCACGTGGGGGTCGGCCGGATCGTGCCAGACGACCGGAGCCGATCCCGAGGACGTGGTCCCGACGTCAGGTGAGGCCGGAAGGCCGAGGAACTGCTCGGCGTCGGCGATCTGGCGGGCCAAGGCATCGGCCGCGTCGTGCTCGCGCTCCCAAGCGAGAGCGGCCTCACGCACGCGGGCCCGGCCCTCCGCAGCCGCAGCCCGAGCAGTGACGAGAGCAGCGATGAGTGTGGAGTCCGGACGATGCATCACAGGCGGCGGAGGCGGTGCAGGGAAAGGGGCTGCGCCCACAGCTGCACGCGGGCCGGCAGCAAGCCCCCTGGACAGGGCGCCCCCAGCCGTGAGCAGCGTCCTGGGCAGATCGGCCGTGTCTAGGGGCATGCCAAGGCCTGCAGCAATGGCGGCAGCCGCTCTCCGGGCGTAGGCTGCTGCGGTGGCGTCGTCGTTGGCGCCCAGCTGGAGCTCAGAGGCGTCCGCGGCGTCCTCTGCGGCGTCTGCACGCGCCCCGTCCACAGGCGCCCGGTCCAATTGCGCCCCGCGCGCTGCTGCCGTGCGCGCAGCCACGTCCGCGTGCACCGCGGCCTCCCCGCGCGCCGCGGCGTCCGCGCCCGCTGGCTGCTGCAGGGGAGGTCGGGGCTGGCCACCGCCGCGGCGGCGGCGGCGGCTGGTTCCGCGCCCGCGACGGCCGCCAGGAGGAGGGAAGGGTGGGCCGCGCCCACTGGCTGCTGCAGGGGAAGGCGGGGCTGGCCACCCGCGGCGGCGGCGGCGGCTCGGGCCCAGGATGGGTAGGGGAGCACCGGAAACTGCTGGAAGTAGGGAGGAGGAGGAGGAGGAGGCTCCCTGCCTGCCATGGCGGCGGCGGCTGCTGCTTGCCTGGAGGCAGCTGGGAGGAGGAGGAGGAAAGCCTAGGCTGATACCCATTACTTGGGCTAACCCTAACCAGGGTGCCATATAATTAGGGATACATGGGCCTCATGGGCCTAGCCACATGGGCCTGCATTACACATACTCCAACAATTACTAAAGGAGCTACTTTATTCTCCATGCATATATGTGAAAAACAACTAAACCAGAACTCTCATTTAAAATAATTTAGAAAGTATGACAATTGAATTGAATTGAAGCCATCTTTGTCGCCCAGAACTCTATTTGCAAACAAGATTGTGATGCCAAATAAATTTCTTTGCATGCTTATGGTAGGAGGGGGGAAATCACAAGTGTCCACGGGGAATGAAAACAGACATACCAGACATTTCATCACTACGACTCCTCCGGCTCACATGCAAGCATTGTGCAAGTACAGCAGCCTGCTGTATAGCCGATAGTGATATTTTTGCACTGTGGTTTGTTGTATCTTCACTGGCAGAATTACTCCCATCATGCACCAGTCTGGGCATTCTTAGTATGTCACAGAAATCATCGCCTTCAACAGGATCGAAGCTCCTTGCATTTTTTAAAGCTGCATTGTCATTCTGAGCTACTGTGGGTTCTGTCACTTGTCCTTCATTTGAGCCTGATTTATTGGTCTTCGCAACAAGCACCATTTGAGACTTTGCATCCACCTATAACAATAGCTGGCTCACTTCATTTTTCAATAACAGATGTTCGCTCTTTACATAATAGAAAGGTCAAACTCTATTGTTACTCCATTTTGACATGCGGGTCCATTTTCTTAGGCCTTGTCATTTCACTAAGTATGTTCAGTTCAGGAAACAGATGGTGTAGTTATTCAAATATGTCCTTTCTCTACTCTACTTCGGCCTTGTTTAGTTCCCAAAAAATTTTGCAAAATTTTTCAGATTCCCCGTCACATCGAATCTTTAGACGCATGCATGGAGTATTAAATATAGACGAAAATAAAACCTAATTGCATAGTTTGGTCGGAATTGACGAGACGAATCTTTTGAGCCTAGTTAGTCCATGATTGGACAATATTTGTCAAATACAAACGAAAGTCCTACAGTGCCTGTTTTGCAAAATTTTTTGGAACTAAACAAGGCCTTCAATGCTGTAAAAGAGGTTTGCAGTATGCCACTGAAGTATCTGTAGTAAAATAAAATGCTTAGAATCTTCCTGGCTTGTATGCACAGTAAGCTTGGATTTGTTGAAAAGGAGAAACTAAAAGGCACTGCCTCCCCAAATTATAAGACGTTTTGCTATTCTAGATACATAGTTTTTTGCTATGCACACACACACACACACACATATATATATATATACACACTTCAGACATTGATTTAGACATTTTACTATGTATTTAGACATTGATTTTACTATGTCTAAATACATAGTAAAATCAATGTATCTAGAAAAGCCAAAATGTCTTATAATTTCAAACGCAGTATGTTTCTTTTAGTGTGTTCTGTGAAACAAAGTGATGTATCTGTATCTATCAATCAAACTAAGAGGAGATGGTAATACAAAATTAAGAAAAAAGATCAGAGTGCAGTATAATTCACCTGGTGTATTGTTCGAAAACCAAGGATCCCTGTAAGGGAGAGGTGCAAACCACATGCCTCTTGTGCGCTATTGAGATGCAACCTACCCAAACATCCAGACAAGATAGTAAGTATATGTTCATAAATGGCTATCAGTTTTCCAACCCTATGCAATTTGAATACATATTGGTTGAATGCCTAAGGATATGTTTATGGTTGCTGACTTGCTGTGCCATGCTGTGCTGCACTGCACAGGTTACCAAGCTTACTATGATTTTTCAGTTACAGATCCTAAAATGATGCTTCCAATCAGTGGTGGAGGATAGTTAAAGGCCCAAAGGGGTCATGCCTGCCAACACATCCACCCAAAAAAAAGGTGCAGATTCCTCTAGAATTGTAGAATTTAAATTTGATGATATGTTCAGATTACAACTACTAGCCCCTTCTACTCCTAGAATCTACTGGAACCTCCTTCAGTGCTTCCAACAACTGCATGGAAAGAAGTTAGAAACAAACAACCAATCGCAGTGACAAGCGGAGCCTAAGATGTTATAATTCTGAGAAACAGTTTACAATAACAATATATACAGCATTTCTGAGCAAAGAACAAATATTATGAGGAAATTTAAAGCTCTCAAACTGAGAGTGACAAAAAGACCTTGAAGCATCAACACGGCCATATTTGTATTCCACAATTCCAGCCTCTAAGAAAGCAGCTGAAACAAAATAAGAGCCTTCTCCATCAGACAATAAATAATCCCAGTAGGTAGAAACCTTTTCCAGTTCACCAAAATGGTCCAACATCTTATTCTTGTACACTTGCACTTGATCAAACAAAGATGATGATAAGTCATCCAAGATGTTCTGCTGGAACATTGATATTCTAAACAACCACCATGGCACACTGCAGCAATCAGAAAGATCCAGACTCTGTAGGCTGGTAAACAAAAGCTTTGCAAAGACAATGAACTGCAAAAGAATAAGATAGAAACACAAAATACTGTAAATACAAAACCAGGAAGACATTCTGTGCCTGCTAAATTTGGCAATGAATAAACAAAATCAGACGCTTTGTCACCACCTATGGTACTAAAAGGCTCAATACAAATCAAAGCTTTTGATCACAGAAATTGGCTTGACGTAAACACAAATACAGCCAATTGCAAGATTACTAGACTAGACACCAATAAAATACGAGTCCTATGGAGTATTGGCACAAGCTAAAGGCCTGTGTCTATAAATATGTTAAAAACATAATAAAAATCTTTATGGTGCACTTTACAATTTATACTACATACTCTTACATTAGTAATGTAGAGAAGTTAGAATGATCAGCACTCCATATGGATTCAAATATGTTTGGTGGAGGAATTTATTGTTGTAGATGCAATGATTTTGTGGTTCTTCATAAAAAAATGTCTAAGACAGATAAATGTCAACGCATAGATGTCCTGTATCTTTAAAAATGTTGTGTTGTCGCCAATCTCTCATTTTAAACTTTGATAATGTATGTGCCAAAAATTGACAAACTTGCACTGATCAGGCAGTCTGGCATAGTTCGCATGAGTACCCCTTAGTACCCAAGATGATGTAACATATGCTCAACAAAAATGCTATATGAGTATATGAAACCCACATAAACTTCAGCTACTATAACTTTGCCATTTCCCAAAGCTCAAAACCCACCATCCAAGTCTTTCATCGATGACATGTTATTTCAAAAAATAGATTAACTGATTATGGAAAGGCCATAGGAGAGGTGTTAATGAATTCAACAAAAAATAACAGAACATCACTTTAACCAACAATTAAATTCCAAGACATAAATAGAGAAAATGAATGAGACAACCTTAACACACATACCTGCAAGAGTGAAAATTTCCCATGAACATGAGAACCAAAAGAAGCTAAATTGTCAGAAGCCCAGGCATCCCATTCGTCTCCAAGCTCATTATAGCATCTTTCATCTAAAGATGAAATCCAGAAAGGAAAAGTGGGAAACTTCCTTGGAGGCCTAAAAACAATTTTGAAAAGCATATATATATATAACAAAAAACAGTACCTCCCAAAAAAAATCCAACAGGTTTAAATTAACATGAGAAGGTAAATCAGATTTGATAGAGTCATGATTTGTAATAATAGAATCATGTAGATATGACATCAGAGCATCAGACAGAATACAATGTACTATATCATCATATAGAAACACTAGCTCGTCCTTTCTTTAGAAACACCAGCTCATCCCTTCTTTTATAAATTGTTTTTCTACAGTATACAAACAATGTGCTTTACAAAAAAAATTCAGAAATCAAGTCAATTACAGCTCAAACAGTATTACTAGACCATGAAACTGCAGATGTTCCTATAAACGAAACAATAGAGCACATCTGCAGACCAAACTCTGCTGCATGCATCAATTTATGCTTCTATGACACTCTCTGGCGATACTTCATGTGGGGAAGCTATCTCCAGAAAGAAGCCATAAACAGTCCTCGAAATATTTATTCCCTCTCTGACTCCAAATGCAGGTCGTTTTAAACTTTTGTACAAGGGCCAAGAAAGTAGATAAAATGACCTCAGTGCCCTTAATGCATACTCTGTTGGGAAATATGACTCATTCATTTGTGAGAAAAAATAAAAGTAATATTAATATTTATTAACGGGAGCAAAGAGGTAAGAAAAGGATAAAAGATGCATATAAGTTCTAGAATGACTTATATTTAGTGAAAATTAAGTGCTCCCTCCGTTCCAAATTACAAGTCGCTTTGACTTTTTGATACATAGATTTTGTTATATCTAGATATATAGTAAAATTGATGTACCCAAAAAGTCAAAGCGCCTTATAATTTGGAACTGAGGGAGTAGGCTAAAACAACCTAAATATAGAAATGGAGACAGTATGTAACCACATTGCATTCCCTCACCAAGTCAACATAGCTCCCTAGTCCCTCAACTACATCCATCTGACTGATATGTACAAGGAGTATACCACATGCTAGCAATCAAGAGTATTCCATTTTTGTTTCTTATAAGTCAACATTCAGGAACAAGTTAAATAATCTCGATATCTTACTTGGCAAACTCCAACAATATTCTACTATGCCACATTTTAGAATTATGTGAAATTAGCAATTTTTAAAGTGCGTTTAAAACCTGTGATCGAATTTGCAGAAGGTTAATTCTAGAGGCTAAATGGAACTAGCACATCACATTATGTTGGACCAATGCTTAAAACTATATCCTCAGTCTAGTATGTAAGCTGTAATTGATCAAAAGGATCCCAGGATATTTAAAATCTAACGTTTCTTCCACTAAGTTGTTTGCAAAACTAAGCGCACACAGTGAGTCATGGCTTTCCCTAATCATATATATAGTAAATAAAAGAGAGAGAGAGAGAGAGAGAGACAAAACCCAGAAACTAACTCACCCAGTCACGTTCTGTTGCGTGAACGCGAGCAGCGCGGCCACCGCAGCGGAGAGCACAACCGTGCACCTGCACTCGAACCCCGCTCCCGCCGTTCCCCCGTCCCCATCCCCCAGCAGGAACGCCCGAGCGGCGGCACCTAGTTCGGCGTAGAACTGCGCGGCGGAGCCGGGAGGCCCAGAGGAGGCGGAGGCCGGGAGGAGGTGCGGCGCAGCGGCGGCGAGCACAGCCTCGTAGTCGCCGGTCTCAACGGCGGCGAGCGCGGAGGCGGCGGCGGGGCCGAGCGGATGCGCAGGGGGAGGGGAAGCGGGTGGAGGCGGGGTCGAGGGCGGGGCGGAGAGGGTGCAGCGGAGGAGGCGGAGCTCGGCCTCACGGAGGAAGCCGGGGCGCCGGGTGGCGCAAGTCATGGCGGTGGCGGCGAACGCGCAGCGGGAAGATGAATTGAGACTGCGTCCGGCGCCCGTTATGGCGGTGGGCGGCGGTGAGGTTTATTAGGGTTTTAATATTTTAATTTTTATTGTACTCCCCAGTTTGCCTAAATTTTATTATTGATGTACAATAAAGGTACAGTACATAACATGTGCTTGATCGATTTGATCAGATGTGCAGAACAAGGTTCAAAACTTTTTTTTTTGGTTTTTTGGATTCTCGCCATTACAATTTTCCAACTTTTAAAAAACGCCATTACAATTCATCTTATTGGAGATTTGCCATTACTATTCTGCTCCTCCCTCATCCTTGCCCTTTTCTACGTTTGGAGCATAGTTAGGCCCACCTGCAGGTTATGTATTTGTGTATTGCCCCGTATTACCCCTCTACGAGAGGATAAGGCATCGCAGCCTCGTTCTTATACTTCGCTCCCGTTCTTCTTCCGCACGCCCGCAGCACCGGCCGCCCTCGTCCCTTCCTTGTTCTTCCTCCTCTATCGCACGCTCGTCGCCGACGCACGCGCCACTGCAGATGAGTGGAAGTCAGGTTAGGGGAGCAGCAGCGCCTGGCTCCAGCTCGACGGACTGGGGGATCCAGAGCCCATTGCTGCACCCACTGGTAGAGTGCCCAGATTGCCGAGTCCAGTTGGTTCGAATCAGAAGCAAACAACGGGACACTTATGGCCAGACCTTCGTCAAGTGCCCAAACAACATCAAAGTAAGTCAATTTGTGTTCAATTTCTAGTTTCTTGGGTTTTTCTTCATGCAGCTAGGGCTTTGTGGGATGCAGGGTGACCCAACAACATGTGGCATCATCATGTCCGAGGCACAATATGATGCATTCTTGCTCAACCTAGAGCAGCAGCAGAATCGGTCGAAGAAGGTGAGCCATTTGAGTTCAGGAGAAGGTGGGCATGGGTCTGTCGATCTAATTTTGGGCCTGAAGCAAGAACTCAATGAAATGAAGCAGAAACTTGACAGTGTTGTGACTGATCTTTGGGTGGTGAAGACGCAAGTTCAGAAGATCAAAACTGACTATGTTGTTATAGCAGCAGTCTGTGTAGGTGTAGCTATTGATTGTCTTATGAGTAAACTTTGGAAGTAGCGAATTGTATGCAATGTAGCATCTGTTGGTCTTAGTTGTTGTAAATTTTCATTATCTCTTGAATGTACCAGTGCCTGAAGATGATGAATGGAATATGAAAGTGTTCCCAAAAAATTTGTGTGAAAATTCAGATTATTTCCTTAAATTCATGTGCAATGTACCATACTGGATGACTCACGGCAAATTGATCAAGTGCCCATTATGGAATTTGGCATCACCTGCAATGTACCCAGTTCAAAGTACATTTCAACTTGTTCAAGTACTCTGCATTACAGGCATGTAACTCGGCATCCAGTTCAAAGGCCATGAAAGACATCCTACATCTAAACTATGTATTACAGGCATCCAGAAATTCATCAATTCAGCTTGTTCTAGTTTTCAAGCATTACAACCAACTAAACATTAACAAAAGCATTTCACAAAATAGCTCCACATTCACCATCTGGTTCACTGTCCATCTTCAACAAATAGCTCCTTGAGGCTTCTGACAACCTTAGGTGGAGGAGCAGTTGCATCCTTCTTCTGCTTCTTCTTCAAGGGTGTTTTTTTCTTCTTGGGAGTTTTCTTCTTCTTTGCTGCCTTCTTTTTGTTCCCCTTGGATGGTCCAGCATCATCATCTATCCTCTTCCTGTATATATAATTTTTTCAAATAACAGTAAATAATTCAACTAAGCATAATTGAACTAAAATGCATATAAATAGTAAACCTTTTATTTGTTGTAGCAGTTTCACCATCCTCTCCAACCATCTCAAGCTTACATGTCTTTTCAAAGTGTCCAAAACCTCCACACCGTTTGCATCTCATTTTCTTTTTATTAGCATTTTTTTCTAGACAACCCCTTTGCCTTTGCACCTTTGGCCGACCTGGTGGTCTTCCCAGCAAAGGTGGGTAAACCTTGAACCCAAGATTAACCTCTGGCCACTAGGACCTATCTGTCATTGGTTCAACTCTGCCTTCATATGCAGCTCTAAACCGTGCAACTGAGTAATACTCATGCACAAAGTCAGCTATCTGCATACCTCTGTTAGAAAGTATCCATGCCAAGGCATGCTTGCATGGCTTCCCAGTTATCTGCCACTCCCTGCATGAGCACTTATGGTTTTTCAGATCCACTGTGTTCCTTTTCTGCTTGTTCCATTCATCAAGCAAGGTTACTTCTGCAAAGTCCTCATCACTGACTGACACCTTGATCACGTTCAGATTTTTGCTTATAAGATTCAGTTCCTTCAAAACACTTGGTAAGATTCCATCTCCCCATTGTTGTGCAATCTTCTTTCTGATGTACCTTTTCTCCATTATGAGCTCCCTTATCCTATCAACTAGCTCATGGATATGAAGGCCTTTCAAGTGCTTGATCTGAGAATTGAAACTCTCAGACACATTATTAGTTAAATAGTCACATTTGCTTTCCTCAGAGAAGCCACTTCTGTACCATATCCTACTATGATGCTCTTCAAGGTAGTCAATTGCCTGTGGAGCAAACTCAAAAATTCTCTTCATATGCCACCTAAACATATACTCAGTGTAGCTTTTGGCTGCAGGATACAGGTGGTCAGTGAAAACATCCCCTGAGTAGTGTTTCATGAAGTTGCTGTACATGTGCCTCATGCACTCCCTATTTTCAGCTTGTGGAAAAACAGCCCCTACTGCTTTCTCTAATCCTTTACAGGCATCTGAACATAAGACTAGTCCTGGTGGGTCTCCTATGACTTCGTGCAAATTCTCAAGGAACCACTTCCAGTTATCCTCAGTCTCTGAGTCAAATACAGCATATGCTATATGGAACAACCAGTTATGCCCATCAACACCAGTTGCTGAAGCCAACTGTCCAGTGTACTTTCCATGCAAAAAAGATGCATCTACTCCTATGAAGGGTCTACAACCAGCTAGGAATCCATCAATGCATGGCTTCAAAGCAACAAAAACCCTCTTGAACCTATTCTTTTTACCAATCTTGTCTAACTCTATTTTTACAATACTTCCAGGTGAACTTTGTTCAAGTTGAGCAGCCCAATTAAAAAGAAGTTGGAAGCTTTCCTCATACTTACCATGAATTTGATCCAAGGCTACCTTTAAACCAGACCAAGCTTTTGAGTACTTCAGTTTTATACCAAAGTCACTCTCCAATTTGTCTTTTGCATCCTTTGCTCTCTTTGTTGGGTTCTTCTTAACCCAATCTCCAAGCCTATCTGCACACCAGCCCTGAGAAGCCATTTTTCCTTCTATAAGCTTGGTACTAGGACAATCGTGGTCTGCAGGAAGTGATTTGATCTACAGAAAGATAGATAGATATTTTTTTCCAAATATGGTGCAATAATTGAACAGCACAGAAAAATAACAGTGTGTACCTGTATTGTTTTCTTGTCAAAAATGGTGGAAGCATGAATTCTCCAAGGACAGCCCTCAGCAGCACACTTTGCTATGAATCTTGTCTTGTCTGTCTTGTAACCAACAGCAAACTCAAATCCAGTCTTTACTGCATAGTGCCTTATTGCTTTCCTGAATGTAACGATATCAGGAAATAACTCCCCCTTCACTATTTTGGGATTCTCAGGATCATGCAGTACATGGACCTCCAAAGGGTCAGCATCATCCACCTCTGCCTCAACATGGACAAAATCATCAGATGGTGCAGTAGAAGCATAAGTGTTAGCATTGTCAGTTGGTTGTGCAAACTGAGGAGCAGGTGGCACTGTATCATACATGCCCTCATCATCAACTCCCACATATTCTTCGGCATTATCAAACATATCAGGCTCCCTATTTGGCTCTAATTCATGCACTGCCTCTGGATTTTCAGGAGCAACACTAGTGGGTTGATTAGGCATGCTAACAATTGGCTCTAACTAAACATCTACATCAGTAGGAGGAACCACACAGAGAGGCTCCAGTGCATCAAACTTAGGTTCCCCACAAACTGCCCTATCAAATACTCCTACTATAATCTGGCAATTCATCTCCTCCTTATACATTTCAAACAAATCAACCATTTGTATCTCATCAACCAATCTGGCATCCTCCATTAATCTTTTGTCATAGAACCAAACAGTGGGTGTCTGGTCAGTGCTCAGATTCAATTCAGTTGCCAGACTTTTCAACAGCAAGTCAAGGGTCAAGGACCCATACTCCACATCCCACTTAAAGACATGGCCTTTCGTGTATGATTTCCTACCAGACATGTCTTTGAAAGCAAAACCTTCAACTTTAACCTCTAGCGCAAACATCCCATCCCTAACATGTAGTAAATTGAACCCCCAATCAAAGTGTATACATGCAAAAATTACCAAGCAAATCAACCTTAATCCCCAACTATGATGACCAAATAAAGACAAATAAGGAGGAAAGGGTACCTGCTTCCTCTGTCCTCCATCGTCGCCGCACCAGTGCGACGAGGAGGCACGAACGACCCCGACGATGCCATCAGGGCGCCTCCATCAACTACAGCCAATGCGCGACGGTGGCTAGGGTGTATAGCCTGACACCAATCGCCGGCGCCAGCCTCCAATCGCCACAACCCGACACCAATCGCCGCCCACCGGACTACTGCTAGGGTTCGTCACGGGAGAATGAGGAAGAACACGGGGAGGGAGAGAGAAGAACAGAAGAGGCAGTTTCACTTGACTTATCCACATAGCAAGGGGCAATACGGGGCAATACACAAATACATGACCTGCAGGTGGGCCTAGTTATGCTCCAAACGTAGAAAAAGGCAAGGATGAGGGAGAAGCAGAATAGTAATGACAAATCTCCAATAAGGTGAATTGTAATGGCGTTTTTCAAAAGTTGGAAAATTGTAATGGCGAGAATCCAAAAAACCCTTTTTTTTGCTAGGCCAGTCTCTGACGTTTTATGGCTTAATATTACTCCCTCCATCCCAAATTGTAAGTCATTTCAAGAATCTTGGAGAGTCAAAGCATTTTCATATTTGACCAAATTTATAGAGAAAAATACTAAGATTTGTAACATAAAGTGAGTATATTATGAAAATATAATTAAGGAAAAATCTAATGATATTTAGTTGGTATCATAATAATAATTATTTTATCATATAAATTTGGTCAAACTTAGAAAAGTTTGACTCTCTAAGATTCTTGGAATGACTTACAATTTGGAATGGAGGGAGTAATATACTTATTTTGAAAACAGTACGCAAGAGTTTAATTTACTACTTATATGTTTTCAGCAGTTATCTTGAGTTTCACGGTCCATAATGGCTACGGGTCACAACATGCATTCTTCTTACGGTTGGTCGTATCAAATAGAGGTTCAGCACCCATCCAATTAGGATCGTAAGAGCATCTCCAAGAGACTAGGTAAAATTATATTCTAAACTACAAGATTTAGCCATTGTGTAAAATAAAAAACTCACTCAAAGCATAGAGTTCCACAACAGCCTTTGTATAACATAGCCAGTGAGGACGGCATGCTATATATGACAAGCGAAAGTTTAGGAATAACAAATTTGCTATTTTAGTAAATCAAATAACATACCTGTTGGACTTCAATTTTTGCTTTACAAATGTAAAAATAGCATAGATAACATGGATAGCATATCTATGGAGTTGCTCTAACAAACCTATTCTCTCTGTCCTAGAATAACTGTCGTTTGTGCTTTTTGAAAAATAACTTTGATAAAATATATTAAAAACATTAATATTTATAGTACATAGTTGGTATCATTAGAAAGATTTTTGAATCTAGTTTTTTAATAAATTTATTTAGAGATACAAATGTTATACGTATTTTCTATAAATTGAGACAAACTTGTGGTATGAAAGTCGAAGACGACAAATAAATTAGGATAGAGGGGGTACACATTAGGGTTGCGTCATAAATATGATTAGGGTTATGGAGTTTGTCCCACCATAACCTTAGTTTGGTACTACTTTTTATAATTCTCAATTTATATATTTCCAATACTCATACATATTAATTAGGGTTTGTAACATAGTTCATTGTTCCTGATACGGTTGCAATATACACACTAATTAATGCCACAATCTGATTAGGTTGCAGGTTTGATGTTCCGCCTGACCAATCTACTCATAAAACAAACAAAATGCATAATTGAATAAATAGTAAGAATACATATTTACTCCCAAATTTTTATAATATAGTCTATATTGTTGTAATTTTGTTTTAGATGAATGAACTTTTTCTTTTTTGAAACTGTGCCCTTCGTTACTCATTGGTTAACAGAATCGTTAGCGACAATTACAGCTATGTCCTCAGGTACATAATCAGTAATGAACTAATGATCCCTTCCCCTTCGGTACATAGATAACCCAAATAAGGCAGCTCATGAGCTGCTTCATGACAAAATCTACTAGCATGAACACACGCAAAACTTTCAAAATTTGAACTAGCCTGGAACTTTGTCTCCTCAATCAGATGACCAAGGACTGAATCATCATATGTCAACGAGTTCAAAACACACACGACCTCCTGAGCATCAAATTTCAATAAGAGCTGACCAATGCCCAAATCAGCTGCTACTCCTTGGAGGCAGGCGATGAGTTCAGCTTGGAAGGCGTTCAGAAGATTATCAACGTTTCCTCTTCCTGCCATGATCAAGTCCCCATCATTATCACGTATCAGGACGAGATCCATCAACATTTAATTTGAGCACATTATCTGGAGGCTTGGTCCATTTCTTTTTGCACTGACCCTTATAAGATAACTTCCTACTATTTAACTAAACATTCTCGTGAGCGTGTGTTTCAATGCGTCTCGCTATACTGTTTGCTGGACTTCACCTCCCTTCTTCTCTGATGTTGTTGCGTTCTGACCAAATGAACCAAAGAGTTATCATCATCAGCTCTTGAAGGAAGATATATTGAATCAATCTTAGATTACAGAGGAGGGATTACACATATATATAGAGGGAGTAACCAAGGAGCAAGGTGTGAAACCAGCTCTTGGGATATAGAGAAAGTAGCTAATAACCATGGCACATAAGTGCCCAGGCACAGCACACAGGTGCCAAGGCGCCTGCACAATTACAGAGTCATATTAAATGCTAGCACGCCCCCGTAGTCGAAGCTTCGGAAGGCCGAACGTTGAGACTGGAGCGGAACTCAGTGAAGACAGAGGAGGGCAGCCCCTTGGTGAAGACGTCGGCAAACTGCGAGGTCGTTGGAACATGGAGAACACGAACGTCACCGATGGCAACCCATTTCCGCACAAAGTGAAGATCAATTTCCACATGCTTGGTGCGTTGGTGTTGAACAGGATTGGAGGACATGCAGATAACGCTGACATTGTCACAGTACACCAGAGTTGTCTTGCATAGAGGAGCATGAAGCTCAGTTAACAACTGACGGATCCAAATAGCCTCAGCAACTGCGTTGGCGACGGCGTAATACTCAACCTCGGCAGTGGAACGAGAGACAGTGGGCTGGTGTTTGGAGGACCAAGAAACCAGATTGTCACCCAAGAAAACTGCATATCCTGAAGTAGAACAGCAAGTGTCCGGACAGCCAACCCAATCGGCGTCTGAGTATACCACCAAGTTGTCCTGAGCACAGGGACGCAGGTGAAGACCCATATGAAGAGTGCCTCTGATATAGCGTAGGATACGCTTGAGGGCAGAGAGGTGGGGTTCCCGTGGATCATGCATGTGAAGACAGACTCACTCAACAGCGTAGGCAATATCCGGTCGGGTGAAGGTGAGATATGGGAGAGCGCCTGCAAGACTCCTAAAATCTGTAGGGTCAGCCACGGGATCACCGTCAGCAGATAGCTTAGGGTTAAGGTCCATAGGAGTGGAACAAGGTTTGTAGGCAGCCATCCCAGCACGCTTAAGGATGTCAATCATATATTGGCGCTGAGAGAGAAAAAGCCCATTGCTGGAGCACTGAACCTCCATGCCAAGAAAATGATGAAGGGGACCGAGGTCCTTCATAGAGAATTCCTGTTGAAGGGCATCAGTGAGGCACCGAAGTAGAGCATCTGAGGAGGCTATAAAAATAATATCATCCACATAGAGAAAAAGGTATGTCATATCCTTGCTGTGATGATGGACAAATAAGGAGGCATCTATCTTGGCTTCAACAAATCCCAGCTGTAGAAGATAAGAGGCAAATCTGTTGTACCAGGCACGGGGAGCCTGCTTAAGATCGTAGAGGGATCGATTGAGCCAGCACACATAATCTGGGTGAGTGGAATCCTCAAAGTCGGAAGGCTGAGCACAGTAAATAGTTTCGAACAGATTTCCTTGTAGGAAAGCATTGTTGACATCCATTTGATGAATAGACCAGGAACGGGAGAGAGCCAAAGACATAACAGTGCGGACTGTAGCAGGTTTAACCACAGGACTAAAAGTCTTAGAGAAATCAATTCTAGGTCATTGTGTAAACCTCCGAAGAACCCAACGAGCTTTGTAACGCTAAAGAGAACCATCTGTTGACGGTCCTTAAGTATCAAATTTAATTATCAAATAAACAAAGAAAAGGATCCAAATGAAATCAACATCTAGACTTAGGGTTTTATCTGACAGAATTCCACGAGTTTTGGTGTTTCTCTATTTCTGCAGGGGGTTATCAGGAAATATGGAAGAAAGGCCCACACGTCGGGATTACATAGAGATATTAACGTGCCGCGCAATTATCTTACATCTAGAAGACTCCAGAAGCCACGGGAAGGAAGCGGAGGCCGAACGGGGCCAGAGGCAGGGCGCCCGCCATCCTGCCCTGGGCGCCCGCCCTGACTTGGAGCCCAATGAGGACTCTTTCTCTCGGGAGATCTCCACCGACCTAAAGGATCAAGAATAACTGTTCAATCAATGTCGGTTTGATCTGACGGCCCAGGTTCACTTGAGGGGACTATATAACCAGACCCCCTGGCCCCTGGAGGAGGCACCCCTTGATCATTATTCATTATTCATAGACAGAGCAAAAGCTAGGGTTTAGAGATGAGAGCTCTCCTCTCTTCTCTAAACTAGAGTAGATCTACATAGTAGCAAGATGGAGAGCGAAGGAGGATTAGAGGAGAGGCCGGCCTGTCGGTTCTTCCTCCGGTTATACTTCGTCATGATCAAGCTCTAATCAAGCTTGCTCATGGGATGACTCTGGTAATCTACTTCTAATTCATTATGCAATTACTAATTATGTATATTCTGGTTCACAACTCTTTTGAGTACTTTAATCTATAGGACGCTATAGGTGAGAGTTGTAGTATAGGTGTAAGCATGGTGCTTAGACCTAGATTACTTGTGGATATCCCCTGTCTAGCTGGATCGTGTGGTAGGCCGCGTAGGTGACAGTTACGTTGGTCCTCTGTAGTCCACCTCTCGTTAGCAGGACGGGTAGCGTTTATCAGCCTAAGGATAAGCATCCTTTGTGGTGTACTCTTATCACGTGGTTCGTCCCAGACATAGACATACCCCTTTGAAGTAGAGAAACCATAGTTATTCTCTCTATTGTGCTACCATCGCCCATATACTAGAATCGCTCTATTCTCTATTCCTATATTATCACTCACTGTTATCTTACCTTTAATATTGTTCTTATTCGATTCTACCATCTTTCCTATTTACACCTATTTACTTATCTTGGTTAAGTTAGAGCGTAGATCAGTTCTCCCGTTTCTCTGTGGATACGATAAAACCTTTAACCGGGTAAAAGCTATAACGGTATCCGTGCGCTTGCGGATTATCTGTGTGCGTATAAATACCATAGTACATTCTAGTGCCATGCTGGGGATGACAACCTAGTATTCAAGTGGTGTTAGCAAGTGTCAACAAGCATTTTTGGCGCCGTTGCCGGGGAGACGGTTGCTGAGTTGACTACGAACTAGCTTAATCATTTTCTAAAAAAATAAATATATATATATATTTTTCCTTTTATCTTTTACTTATCTCTGCTATTCTTACCTCTTATCTAATCCTTGATCTCTGGTCTATCATGAATTCAAACATGTCTATCTATGAATTTCATAGACCTACGGGCACACATCTCGAACCACCAAAATCTTCATAGCCTATCAAAGCATCTAGTTTTGAGATAGACCCCGAATACATAGAATTTGTTCAAAAACAACCTTTCTCAGGAGAAGGTGAGGAAAACCCATACACACACCTAAGAGAGTTTTATCGAGTCTGTGACCTCCTTCGCATTGAAGGCATGTCTGATGAGACCCTTAAATGGAAGCTCTTTCCGTTCTCTTTAACGGGAAAAGCTAGACATTGGTATAAACTCAAAGTAGGGAGTGTTCATGGAGATTGGAAGGAGTTACATAATAGTTTTCTTTTAAAATATTTTCCAATCTCTAAAGTGGCGGAACTTCGGCGTGAGATTATTTCTTTTAGACAACTGGAAGAAGAATCTCTTGGCAAATCATGGGACCGCTTTATTAACCTTACTCTCACTGACCCAAAGCTTTCTATTCCAGAAGAAGTTCTTCTAATTCACTTTTTTGAGGGCCTTAATGGGGAAAATAAGCAAACCTTGAATACAACCTCTAGAGGATCCTTCTATCACCTACCTGCTAGTGAAGCTTGGAATTTGATTGATTTATTAAGTGGAAAGTCTCCTAGCTTGTATATCCCTGAGAAAGAGACAAAACCAGTTCCTAGACAAGAAGAAGAAGTTTCGATAGCCAGATCACAACCATTTCAATTCCAAACTTTAGCTATCGATCCTAAACATCAATACCCCAAAATTCTCCAAGGGAGGAAGGTATTCCGACCTTAAATCTTTCAGATGCTGATGGTTTAGACTTCTGGTTCCATAAGAGACCTTCAAGCAGGGATAATTCAAATCCTCGCAATAATGGTTCTCTTAGAGAATGTCCTGGTTCCTGTTATGAAGAAGTCGAGGATGACACATCAAGTAAAGGAGAGCTAAGCCATATTGAAAATTCTAACACCTCCCCTTTCCTGATCACAAGTTCTAAATGGCTAGAATATGTAGAATGGATGGATAAGGAAGAAGCCTTAATGAATTCTGACTTTGGTTCAATTTCAAATGGTGAGTTCTTGACTCCCTTTGAAGATGGGATTCATCCAACTATAGAAGAGGACATAAGTGAGACCAATCCAAGAGGAACTCTGAACATTCAGATTGGAGATGAAGATAACATTAATGAGCATGGAATTTATTTCATAGCCACTTTGTTTACTCCATGCTCATATGCAACACCTTCCCAATCTATTGGTCTCTCCAACATCACCACATTTGAGATCTCCAACCCCCTCTTCCTTTCTATTTATAAAAACTTTAAAAGGGCGGTTGTCGATGCATATGTCTATAATAAATATTGCAGATCTCGTTGAGTTGATCTTGATTTAGGTCAGCGTTGGAAGGGAAACCACTTCGCCGACATAAATTGATGGTTTCCCAAGGACAAGCTTAGTGTCCTAAAATAAGCACTGATCAGATCGTAACATGAGTTTTTAATTATTTGCAACATTACCTTGTGTATTGAGCATATAAGGATAATTGTAAAAATATTCCTTTGGGTATTCTTGTCACTAACCTTTACAGGATTGGAGCAAGAAGATCGGATGAATGACAAGCGCAAGGTATGTCCAACCAATCATCATACAACATTGAATTAAATTCATCCAAATTTTAATTCTGCAAAATTCAAGCTTTGGGGAGTACTTTACATAAAAACATCCTTTGCCATGTTGCTATGTTGGTTGTCCCTACCTTTAAGACATGCTCAATTTGTTAAATACTAATCACACTACTTCATCTCCACTTGAGTAGATCTCTATAAATGCTGTCATGCTACCTTTGTCTATTTACTAGTAAGTGTTAGTTTGGAAGTACTGCACATACTTCTATTGGCTTTTAAATTAAGCATGGTGCTTAGGTTAAACAGCCTTCCTTAATCTGATTAGACATGGAGTCTAGTTCGGTTATTGAACTAAAAACTGCTTTTGTAGACTTTGGTATATTTTTGTCAGACTAACCCCTGCAGAAAAACTTTCAATATCGATTTGGGAAGTCCTGAGATAAACTCACATCAGAGACGAAGAGAGTGACACATAAAGTTTAACAATTTGCACAAGAAGGACATAGCTCATTCATCATAGAGAGATGATACATGGAGGGTGCCACAAACACGATGCACAATCGCTAAGAAAGAGAAGCTTCCACAAGGTGAGATGGGGGTTCAAAAAACGAATAAAAATAAAAAAAGTAAATTCAAGGAATAGTTCCCTTTTTGAGGGCACTCTTCAATTAAGGTAACATCTTAAGATATGTGACTATCACTTTTATAAGCTTCTCCTTGGTTCTAGCGTTCACATAAATAAAGAGACAAACATGTATGATTTATAACTCCAAATTAACCAACCCAATTGATTCAGCATGTTTAGTCCTTTAATCCTTGTTCTTAGTACTACCTCCATGATCCCACACTCCTAATCATATGAGCTAAATGTTACACATTCAATCATTGAGAGATATAAAGAAAAAGACATATACATAGATAGATTATCTTTCCATAAGGTTGAGCGATCTGATCTGACAAATGTTATAAGTGCTACACTCATGAACTTTTCGTCCATCAACTTTGTCTTGCTCACTATGCTTAGGGTTAGAGAAGAACAAATACACTTTAGGTTCTGTTGGTGTTTTCCACCACCAGGACCCATGCACTTGATCTCTGCCTTGTCTCTATGAGCAGGTACACTTTGAGCAAAACACGGAGGAGTTTTATAACTCTCAGACTCTACCAAGTGAAGGACCTGGATTTACGAGCACAAACACACTGAGCAGGTTACTGCCAACGCCGCACTTCGAACTGCTGGGCAAACGAAGAACATGGGTGACACCATATTAAGAGGTGCAGACGTCAAGGTCCACACCTGAATCAAATGACGCACCTGAAGAATGAAGACGGTGAGAAGTCTTGTTCAGAAGACTTAAAACATTGAACCCTCACCGAAAGGTAAGATCGGTAGTTATCCATATTTATCCTTTCTGCATATCTTTTTCCCTTTAATTATTTTACTTTCCTTAAATAGATTATTAGTTAATCATGCTATCTTGAAAAGAAAATAAAATGTTAAAAAATACTAAGCCCCATATGAGTATACGAGTGGCATAAAACCCATAAGTACCTTCACTGTGGTGACATAAAAATAAAATAAATATTTCTTTTCTGCTTTATAAAATAAAAATATAAAAACAGCGAGTAATATTTATTGAGGAAGCTCAACATGATGAAGGCTAGATATTTATGCTAACACTTAATTAGTTCTACAAGCTTTGTTGTCTATTTGAGCTTCACAGAATTTAAGAAGACTAGCAGACGGAGGACATTCTAATCGCTGTCAGAATGCTGCTGACTTTCAAATACACCTCTGCCACCTGCTAGCTACATCAAGAGAAATTACGTCAAAATTCAGCTTGGGGGAGAGCACCCCCATTTATCTCGCTAAGTATTTCTACCTATCTTTATACTTATATTATATTAGAATATTAAAATACATAAACTATGAAAAACCAAATAAAGATTTCGTGCTTATATATATATATATCTTTTGCTTAGTGTGTTTAATAAATAAATAAATAAAGTGACTATGCTAATCTGAATCTTAATAATAAAACTCTAGCATGGATATGATGAATAGTTGCTCTGCCTAATTTGTAAATTTGAAGTTCTCTCTCAAGTTTAGACATAACTGTTATAATTTAAAGCTTGCTCTAGATCTAAACTTGTGGGACAAAAACTTGATCTGAAATCTAAGTTGTTAACGGATATGGTATGGGAAGGTTGAGCTGCTGTTTATTTGTTCCTAGAGATGCTAGAATTCTGGAGAATTTTATCTTTGAAAGATCTTTAAAATATTGCATGATGAGTTCCCGTATGATAAAAGTTTAAATTCCTACCACAGCCATATATACATGCTTGCTAGACTTTGAGCCACACATTTACTATTTACTGCTTATGAGCATTGAGTGTGGTCAAGCTGTGTAAACCCTTAGGAGTCATGTGGTTAAATCAAGATTTCACTTGCACATTCACTCATATATGCTACTTCTACTCCGGAAGTACCATCCACATATATCCACTCATTTCCATCTCCAGAACCAAACAAAAATATTTCTATTTTTCCTTGTGAAATAAATGCTCAAGTTATCTTGTTACTACCACTTGCTATATTATCTCATGAGATGAGTGCTCTAAAAAAAAGGAGAGAAAAAAATATACGAGTAAATAAAAAGGGACAAGTGCCCGGAACCTCGAAAGAAAAGAAAAATAGTGAGACGAGAGGTAAAAATAGACAAGTGTCCGACAGTAGGGGTACAGGATACCCGCCTGAGAGGAAAGAGAAAAATGAAAGATAGAGCATCTCATTCTCCTCATAAAGTTTCAAAAAGCAAGGACGGTATGTATCCCCTCAAAAGAGCAAAAGTAGAATTAGACTTCCACCATTGTTATCACCATCATCACCATACACCATTCATTCGCCACACATGCACATCTTGATTTGACTTATTGACTTGTTTCTCTGGATCCATGGTTTGACTATGCAATAAATGTCTTGTAAGTATGTATACTTTATCTCCCACCTATGAGCTCCAGATATTAAAGCCTTATTAGAGTAGGGTGAGAGAGAAGGCAATGTCACTATGCCTTATACCACAAATACCATATATCTTGAGAGAAGGCATATACCATCACTGCCTTGGTAAGGATCCAGAAATACCACAAAAGAGAGATTTAGAGAGTCAAACAAGGAATCTCTGAGTTTTATTTGAAAATCTGCAAAAACTCCAGAGCTATAGCTGATCAAGAATAAGAGACATGGCACTTGGCTAGACTGTTCTATCTTTTAACTACTCAAGACAGAAGTGACAGTTACAAGTCCCATGGTGAAAGGTAAAGTAAGTAAGTTTTAGTTCTTGACAGTTTACTCTAACTCAGAGATGAGATCTTATTTAAAAGCATGTGTACCGTCAAATTTTTAAGATATTGCAACAACTTCTGATCCATTGCTGAGTCTATCCTTGCTCAGGGACGAGCAAGAGGTAAGCTTGGGGGAGTTTGTTTATCAAATAAACAAAGAAAAGGATCCAAATGAAATCAACATCTAGACTTAGGGTTTTATCTGACAGAATTCCACGAGTTTTGGTGTTTGTCTATTTCTGCAGGGGGTTATCAGGAAATACGGAAGAAAGGCCCACACGTCGGGATTACATAGAGATATTAACATGCCGCACAATTATCTTACATCTAGAAGACTCCAGAAGCCACGGGAAGGAAGCGGAGGCCGAACGGGGCCAGAGGCAGGGCGCCCGCCCTCCTGCCCTGGGTGCCCGCCCTGACTTGGAGCCCAATCAGGACTCTTTCTCTCGGGAGATCTCCACCGACCTAAAGGATCAAGAATAACCGTTCAATCAATGTCGGTTTGATCCGACGGCCCAGGTTCACTTGAGGGGACTATATAACCAGACCCCCTGGCCCCTGGAGGAGGCACCCCTTGATCATTATTCATTATTCATAGACAGAGCAAAAGCTAGGGTTTAGAGATGAGAGCTCTCCTCTCTTCTCTAAACTAGAGTAGATCTAGATAGTAGCAAGATGGAGAGCGAAGGAGGATTAGAGGAGAGGCCGGCCTGTCGGTTCTTCCTCCGGTTATACTTCGTCATGATCAAGCTCTAATCAAGCTTGCTCATGGGATGACTCTGGTAATCTACTTCTAATTCATTATGCAATTACTAATTATGTATGTTCTGGTTCACAACTCTTTTGAGTACTTTAATCTATAGGACGCTATAGGTGAGAGTTGTAGTATAGGTGTAAGCGTGGTGCTTAGACCTCGATTACTTCTGGATATCCCCTGTCTAGCTGGATCGTGTGGTAGGCCGCGTAGGTGACAGTTACGTTGGTCCTCTGTAGTCCACCTCTCGTTAGCAGGACGGGTAGCGTTTATCGGCCTAAGGATAAGCATCCTTTGTGGTGTACTCTTATCACGTGGTTCGTCCCAGACATAGACATACCCCTTTGAAGTAGAGAAACCATAGTTATCCTCTCTATTGTGCTACCATCGCCCATATACTAGAATCGTTCTATTCTCTATTCCCATATTATCACTCACTGTTATCTTACCTTTAATATTGTTCTTATTCGATTCTACCATCTTTCCTATTTACACCTATTTACTTATCTTGGTTAAGTTAGAGCGTAGATCAGTTCTCCCGTTTCCCTGTGGATACGATAAAACCTTTAACCGGGTAAAAGCTATAACGGTATCCGTGCGCTTGCGGATTATCTGTGTGCGTATAAATACCATAGTACACTCTAGTGCCATGCTGGGGATGACAACCTAGTATTCAAGTGGTGTTAGCAAGTGTCAACACCATCAGCTGTAAACTTGTGTTTGAACACCCACTTGCCAGTGACCACATTTCACTGAGGGCGCCGAGGGATTAAATCCCATGTCTTGTTGGCTAAAAGAGCAGAGTGTTCTGCTTTCATGGTAGCAGATTTGGCGCTTTTTGAGAAAATGAAATGCATATTTTCTATTACGCCGGTTTAGAGAAGTCGTCGGAGTATTTCTCACTGAAAAACACTCACCGGACGCTCTCACCGCAGGCATCGGACGCTGAGCCTGCGCGTCCGGTGTGTTGTCTGTCTCTAGCAAAGTTAACAGCGAGCTTCGGACACTCAACATCGGACGTGGGCCAGACACTGTTCGTGCGTCCGGCGAAGGTTGACGTCAGCAAGAAAGTTGTGAGTGTTTCTGACTTAGAGCACCGGACACTCAGGAGAGAGTCTGGTGGTTGCGTTTGCTGACCCCACGTGTTTGACACCCTCTCTGCGTATGGGTCCGGTGTGTACCAAACGCGTCTGGTGTAGACCAGTAGAGAGTCTGGTGCTACTGCTTCAGGCGCAAGCGTGAGCTAGCCGTTGGAAGCAATGGTCGAGTTCAAATGGCTAGTGACATGTGGCTATCACCTGAGCACCTGACGTTGGGTTTGAGCGTCTGGTGGCTCCCTGTAGCGCCTCCGGTGCCCATGAGTTTTGTCCAGTAAAAGCGCAACGGCTAGTTGAGCCCTTGGGGCTATAAATAGAAGTGGTGGCCGGCCTTGGCTATTGCTTGGCACTCTTAGAACTTAGTGTCCATACTTGGGGAGTGCTAGTAAAGCCTCTAACTCACATATGCTTGATAGTGATCATTCGATTGTGTGAGTGAGTGATTCTAGTGCGATTGCATTGAGAGATTGCATCGAGTGGCACTAGGTGTTCGTGTTGCAAGCCGGTGGTGCTGGTGACTCTTGGAGATTGCCACCTCCTAGATGGCTTGGTGGCTTGTGACTCCGTCGAAGCATGCAAAAAGATTGTGCGGTGCTCGGTGCTCACTCCGTGGGGATCGCGAAGAGCAACTCTATTGGATTGTGCGTGTCATTGAGCTACCTCACTTATGGGTAGGTTCTTGCTGTGTTCTAGTGAGGACAAGGTTCATGTAACACCTCTTAGCCATTGAACCACCAAGTATTGGTCGACACAACGAGGACATAGCTTAGTGGCAACCAAGTGAACCTCAAGAGAAAACCATCATGTCAACATTGTTCCACTACAAGGTGTGCAAAAATGGCCGACAGTTGTTGTACTGTCGGGCATTTACTTGCACCGTCGGGAAGTGTAATGCCTGAGCGTATACCGTCGGGAACCTCCCGTCGGGCATCCATAGTCGGGCATTCCCCCTTTTACCGACGGGTAGTCGGTCATTGTGTGGCCGACCGTATGTTTCCGACGGTTAACGCTCAACAATTAGTTTGTAAACACGCCAAAAAGACTTTGGTCGGACATGAATTGCCGAGGGTACCCTGGTCGGGGACTTGTTACTTGATAGTTTTTTAAAACCCATCGGGAAATATATACAGTCAGACTTTTGTTGAATGACGGCTTTTTAAAACCCATCAGGAAATATATCCAGTCAGGAATGCATTGCATGACGGGTTTTTAAAACCCGTCGAGAAATATATTCGGTCAGAGATTTGTTGCATGACAGTTTTTAAAACCCATCGGAAAATATAATCTGTTGGGGATTTGTTGTACGACGGTTCTTTAACCCATCGGGGAACATATTAGCAATGATGTTTATTAACCATTAGGAAATATAATCGGTTGGGGATTTGTTGCATGACGGTTTTTGAACCCATCGGGAAACATATTAGCAATGGTGCTTGGGATATTTTGTAGACATAAATAATTAATATTTAACAATGAAGATCAATTCTAGATGTACATCCACACTATAACTCACGACATTTCATAACCAGCTCTACAATATTGCATAGTACAATGAAAGTTTGAAGCCCAATGACAACTGTAGAAAGGTACCAACAAAAGATTCCGAAAGTTTCTAAGAACATTCTTCAACATAACATAAATTAATGTTTAGACTAAAATACTTGACTAAGATGCTGCTATTCACAAGGCATAACAAATACTACTTAAAAGTGCCACACACTTCATATGTTGCATAGAATCTCTTCTCATCAATAGGCGCCATCATCATCATAACCATGGTTCACATAATATTTGCCATCATCTTGGGAACGATAGACTTCATTTTCATAATCATAGGTATCATCCTCACTGTCATCACCACTATAGTTTTCTCCACCAATGTTATCCTACAGAAATTGTAAAATTATTTCTATAAACATATGAACTAACTTGAATACATATAAGATAGATTTTATAATACTTTGGCATGAATATGCAACACAAATAATACTTACATGTTCAGATGCATTAGGAACAGTTTTCTTATGCTCTCTAGAGAATGCAACCTCGGATTCAGAAGTAGGCTGCATGTCATGCATATATTAGTTTATACTTTGAAGATCAGTTTACTTTAATAATTTGTGCTATGTGAGGTAGAAGTTAAACTTACCAAGTTACTTCCAGTTTCCTGAGCTAACATATCAAAGTCCATTCCTTGTTTAGCGGCAAGTGTCTGTAAAAACATCATGGGTTAGAAATAGGTATTTATTTGTACGCATGTTTTTATTCTAATGATAGTTACCCGCACAACATGTTCAAGGTTGCTATATTTATTTTGCAGCTGCAAATTTTCCCTTTCAAGTCGCTTCTCTTTAGCAGAAACAAGTGGTTGGGCACTTCTTTTTCTTGTCTTGATTGCTTCTTTCTCATCAACACTAATTGCTCCATCACCAATTCCTAGCTTACCATGCGGCATTCTACCTGCACACTCATAAGTGACACTTGCATCTAATTCTGGATGCTCAGTTTTCCAATTCGTGCCATACTTTTTTTCCATTCCTTCTTCATATTGTGCCTTTTTCCAAAAAAAATATAGAAAAGCTAAGGTTCAGTTACAAGACAAGTACAAGAGCTATCCGTTAGATGATCCAACCCTTACCCATTTATCAGCAATATTCTGGTTGCACAACCTGCCATCATTTGTCCCTCGATTCAATTCATGATTATGCAGCCAAGCACCAGCAATTCCAGGGTCAACTCCATTTTTTAGTGCCTACAATTCAAGTATGCTTTGACATATATGGTACATTGTACATAAGTACTCTATGAAGTCATAACTTTTTGGTTTGGGTTCTTACCAGCCATTGGCGTGTTGCCGGTAAGCTTCTTGAGCCACTGCGATGGTATACAATATTATCTCCAGCTAGGCGATTTTGCTTTGCCGTTACTGATGATTTTCTAAATTTTGATGAACTCCAGTGCTCACATAGCAAAGCCCAACCTTCATTGGTTGTAAAGTCTGTTGGTTTAGCAGATATAAGTGCTTCTTTTGTTGGCCAATGATTTCCATATTCGTCCACATCTTCTGGGGGCACATTACCATCCTTATATAGCTTCTTTGTGACAGCCCGCTTCTCTTCACTTAATATCTTAGGCACCATGTTCTTAAATTTTAACTCCAAGACAGCATCTGCCTTGGCTCTATCTTCTGGAAGACACTTGAAACGCCACTGGACAATTATATTATTTATAGTTAGTTGCAGTTGAGATACATTATACATAATAGCAATGTTAGTCAGTAAGCGTTACTGTGTACATGTAACACATACCCAGAACTCTTCCAATACTTTCTTATCAGTTGATACCCCAGTTATGGTAGTCCTCTTGAAATCTTCCCATGTTAGCACTGGCTTCTTCCCATTTGGTGTATCAACAAAGTCAGGATACATCTCGCGAACTAGAGCACCAATTACAGTTGGGGGTTTGCGAGAAGTTCGATAAGGATGCACTTCCCAGTTCCTGATAATTTTACATTAAAACAAATGACATCATCATATAGGTATAAAAGATATATGATACATAAATGAAATGTTAAAGAAAAACATCATGGAACCGGCCATTACTGAATACACCTACCCTACAGAAGATGTGGAATGTTAAAAATACAACATACTTTTTTTAGTCTTTGCAAACTTTTTAAATAACTATGCTGGTGCATACAACTATCTATAAGTAGGGTACTAAACTAATGACAAGACATTTTGTTCTCCATCATGGATAAGCTGTCCTTGCTAAAATTTAATTTAAACAATGAGCACTTGATTAAATTGCCATTACATCAGCACTTAGAAAAAAATAGGACATGCTACATGCTGAACACTAAACATTTCTGGAAGTCTTTTACTTACTCTCCAGCAGCCTTGATTGTGGGTCTTTCACTTTCTGGAAGTCTTTCACCACTATCAGTCCTTGATCGAGTTTTCTTTTTCTCAGTTGCTTGCTGACTTGCTGAAGCCAATCCATTATTTTCCCTTGGAGCAGCTGATATGGAACCCACTGACCTTGATGATGACATAGGTCTATGCTTCAAGCGGCCACTCATCCTGCTTCATATATACATGGAAATTAGTACGTTGCATAAAATATTTATTAAACAAGATGAGGTGGCACAAAAAAATAGGTGATACACAAGTAAAATAAGTGAACCAAATCATCAATCGAACAAGCATGCACCACATTCAGATTGGGAAGACATATTTCTAGTTCGACATGAAAGATAAATAGTAAGATACTAATGTACATATTAAAATAAGGATTCAATAATCATCATGATCAAATTCTAAGGAATCATCATCTGTGGTTTCCTCATCGTCGTCAATATCTTCCTGGTCGCTATTTTCTTCAAGTAATTGTTGCTCTTCATCACTACTACTCCCATGACAAGAAATGTCATCATTCAATTGATCTTCAGTGCTGTTTTGCTTTTCTATAGTTTCAATGTCTTGGGGATCAAGGACATCATCCATGGCCTCTGAAGATACAGGTACGTCATCAACCAAGCCATCAACATCAATGGAGAAGCTTCCCTGTAGCTCATCTTCTTGGAAAAATACATCTCTAGTAGGTGGCTCATGTGCAGCATCTCTGTCAAGGTTGGTCAAGGTCCTTGGTTGGATCTTATTAACAACACACCAATCACGCAAATCAGGCCTTGGAGATGGGTACTTCAAGTAGTATACTAGTGTGGCTTGGTGAGCCATGGCAAAGGGTTCAAAATTCACCAGCCTTGAAGATGGCTTGACCTCCACCAAACCTAGTTTTGGTTCAGATCTAAGACCAGAGATGGGATCAAACCAGCGGCACTGTAAGAGAACCATTTCAATTTTTCTACCAGCATTAAAAGACAATTTGATAATATCCTCGACTACACCATAATAGTCAAGTTGTTGATCATCTGAGGTGAATGATGTCAAACAAACCCCTGTGTTCACTGTGGTCAGCTTTGCACGGGAATTCTCATATCGCTCTGATCTGAACCTATAGCCATTAACATCATACGAGCTGTATGATAGTACTCTAGACTTGCATCCATTGGCTAAATTCCACAATTCTTCATCTGCTTCAGTATCCTTTCTACACTATAAAAAAATGATTATTAGAAAATATATATACGCACGTGTTGATGAAATTTGACTAATTAAGGAATAATATGACCTTACAGTGTTCTTAAACCAGTCCACAAATTTATTTGTCATCAATTGGTCCAGGGCCTTCACTGACAACCTAGGATTATTAGCACGCTTCTGTGCCATAAATGACCTACAAATATATACAGTTATAGAACCTCTGCTAGAATAGTTAAAAAAATGTTATTTGCATCACTTACTCAAGATGATGATCTACAGCAGAGCAATTGGTCAAAATATATAGCCTCGCTGCATTCAATTCTTGTTCTGAGAGATCACGAGGCACGCCCCTACCATGAAGGGTGCCTTGGTATTGGAAAACATCTAAACTGCAGCCATCATTCTTCACGTGTGTTCCTCTACTATTGTATCTATCAATCTTTTTCCATCTAGTACGAACATGGTCAGCAAAATATCCAGAAAAAAAGTCAGTTATCTCTTTCACAATCTCGGCCTCTACAATAGAGCCCTCAACTCTAGCTTTGTTCTGCACTTTCAGGCCCAGGTCATGCATGTACCTAGCAAAATATTAATAGAATGCTTAGTGACATAATAACAAAAAAATGAACCCAGCTGAACTAACTGATTTAGAAAAACTAATTAATCACCTCTCATGTTGGTACATCCAACGAAATGCCACAGGTCCGCCTACCCTTGCCTCATATGGAAGATGCACAATTAGATGTTGCATTGGATTAAAGAACCCTGGTGGAAACATTTTCTCTAGCTTGCATAGAAGAACTGGAATCTCCTCCTCAAGTTTACGCATTATCTCTCGATCAATTTCCTTGGCACATATTTGTCGATAAAAAAACATAATTCTGCTATATCCTTCCATTCCTTCTCAGGGATGAAACCCCTAAGTGCAACTGGCAGTAGGCGCTCGAGGATTATGTGTAAGTCATGGCTTTTTATACCAATAAATTTGAAATTTGATCTTTTCAAATGACCTCTAATGAAAAAATAATCAAAATAAATATTGTAGATCTTTAAAAGTTACGAAACTCTATAATTTACAACCTTTTGATTTGAAATCATCTTTTCATGCAAAACTATATTTGAATATTGAAATATAAAGGCCGACGGTGCCACTAAAACCGTTGGCAATTGTTTGTAGAGTCGGCTATTCAATGCAAAGACTGACGGTGTCACTGAGACCGTTGGCAAATAACCTTTCCCTCTCGGCATTCTAGTGTAGTGCTCGACGGGGCGACATCTAACGCTCGGGAATAGTGTGTACCGTCGGCTATTTGATAAAATTAACGACGGTGTCACTAAAAACCGTTGGCAATTTATTTGGCCTCTCGGCCTTCTAGTGCAGTGCGCGATGGGTCGACATGTAACCCTCGGAAATAGTGCGTACTGTCGGTGATTTGATACAAAGCCCAACGGTGTCACTAAGACCGTCGGCTAATATACTTCCCTCTCAGCCTTTTAGTATAGTGCCCGACTGGTCGGCATCTAACGCTCGGGAATAGTGTGTACCGTCGGCTATTGGACATAAAAGCCGACGGTGTCACCCAGACCGTTGGCTATTATACTTCCCTCTCGGCATTCTAGTGTAGTTTCTGACGGGTTGATATCTAACCCTCGGGAATAGGTTGTACCGTCGGCTATCCTACACATGAGTGACGGTGGACCTTATAACCGTCGATCACATATTCACTGTTGGCCATTCACGGTTTGGCCAACTACCCGTCGGCTATTATACTTCCCTGTCGGCAAAGGTTGTGTTTCTAGTAGTGTTCTTTCTGTTGGTTTGCAAGTTCCTAACACAAGCTTGAATTTACTTTCATATACTTGTGCTTGTGTAGTTGCTCTTGTAATTAGTTAGCTTGTGTAGCTTGCTAGTTACCTTCTTGCTTGTGTAGCTAGAAGTAGTTCCCCTTACATGACTAATTCAGTTTGTGTAACCTTGTTAGTCACATTGCTTAGTTTGTGTAGCTAAGTAATTTGCGCTCTCTAATTTAGCATTGGTTGCCTTGTTATTGAGCATTGCTAGTGAGCTTAGGAGCTTTGTGCTTTTGCTTACTAGTTGTGTAGGAGCTCCCTCAGTTTGCAAAGTACTAGTGGTATAGGTTTGTGTGACCTTGCTTCTAGAATTGGTTAGGTGAGCTCTTGCTAAGATAGCACCTTATTTGCTTGTTTAGGATCTTTTATAAGGTGTTAGAAAACTTAGATAGAGGGATGTAGTCTTGGCTAGACCGATAGTTTTAATTCCGCATTTATTTTGGTTAGCCGGTATGTTAAAGTTTTAGAAAGGACTATTCACCCCCTCTAGTTCGCCATCTTGACCCTTCACAGTGGTCGAAGCAATCCCCAAGCACAACGTATGGAGTGATTAATGAGTCCCCGAGCACGGTTAGGAATGTAAACGTGCTCGGTGGTCGACACAGTCCCCGAGCATAGCATAGGGACTAGTCGACGAGTCCCTGAGCGAGCACTACACCACAACACTTTTTTAGGGTCAGACATCTGACGGTAAATGTTTTTTAACCGTTGGAGGATCTGACGGTAAAGAAAATCGAGAGACGATCTGACGCTGAAGTCATATATAGCGAGTTGTTATCTGACGCTATAATTATTGATCTATAGGGTTAGCCGATCTAACGCTGAAACTGGATACAGCGTTGGCCTGTCCGACGCTAAAGAAAATGGGCACCAGGTAAGAAAACCTAGATATATTTGCCTCCCCAAATTCCATCCAGCCGCCGCCCACACTCCGCCTCCACGCGCCATCTCCCAAATCTCCCCGCGCCGCACTCTTCGTCCTTCCAAATCTCGCGCCGCCGGCCAGCTAGCGTCTCCACGCCGCCCGGCTCCATGACCTCCGCACCCTCGCTCTGCTGCTGTGCCGCCTGGAACATGGCCGTCCCCGCCTAACTATCCTCGCTGGAGCCTTGCCGACCCCCTACTCCCACCTGCGCCACCCACCGCTTGCAATCTGACTGCGCCACCAACTGAAGCCAGCGTCGGGCGGCGTTACTGGCTTCTGTGCTGTGCGCTCGAGGCCGGTAAGTTCCCTGCTCCCCGCAGCACAGCCCCTACGGACGGGATTCGCACCGGTCGGAGCTGCCTCTAACCCTTTCCTCTGTGCGTCAGAGTGCAGAACTTCAAATCCTACCCGCCGCCGCCTGGAGCAAGCCACGGTGGAGCACATGGCCCTGTAGACGACGTTGCCGTGGAGCACGCGACGGTGGAGGACGCACCCCCAGGCCCCAAAGTTGACCGTGCTGCCACATTGCTGGTTCTTTTCCTGGTAAGCCAGCCGAATCCAGAGGTTTCAGTGGCCGAGCAGGCAGGAAATAAACACGGCCATTCTGCAAGGTTTCAGTGGCCGAGCAGGCAGGAAATAAACACGGCCATTCAGTGGCCGAGAGGACAGCTCTGCCTCAGTCTACCTTGCTGTTGATTTCTGAAGCTAGGATATTTATCTTGCTTCCTGGTAAAAATTTGGAATAGTACGTAAATGTATTATCACCATGCTGTTGGTGCAAGGAAAGAGCTGCATGATTTGAATTGGCATATACTTTGACTGAGAAGTGACACCTAGCTCACAAATATATATATATATATATATATATATTTCATCTTTTATTTGAAAACATGACTTAGTTTCACTTGGTAAACTGAAATATCAGACTGTATGCATAGTTTGTAAAGATCTAGGAACAGAATATGTAATGGCTTTGTTAAAAACCAAGTATTTTGAGTTAATAAGTAACTAATCTTTCTAAAGTCTGAATTAGCTTTTCTCTCAGCATCATTTTGTTGATTACAAACTAGTATTGTACAAATTTGCATATTTTCTACAATTTCCTAATTATGGTTATATTTTTTAGGAAGCGCTGGCCACAAGTCTTTGCCTTGAGTTCCTGGAAAATGGTTCTCCACACCTAACTTGATGGATGTTCTCTATTGTTTGAACCATGGCTTTTGGTTTTTTAGTTTGTACAAGTGACTGTGCACAAACCTTGCTGTCTCAAACATTTGAACTAGTAGTCTTTTGGGATGTGCACTCATGTAACCTTTTGGAACCAAACTTTGTTGGATGGTTCAAACTGTGTGCAAGACAATGTATTGTTATATATGGATTGAACTCCATGTGATATATGTTTGTGTATCTTTATGTGATGAAACTTCAGTTTGAGTCTGGGTATCATATATGTGCTGGTTTGCAATTGTATTTATTTTTTTTATATATTTATATTGTCTGTTGGACTGTCTGACGCTAAAATTGCATGGATTGTTGGATCATCTGTCGCTGTAGGTATGGTAACAGACTATCTGTCGCTGAAAAATAGCAATGGATGGTCTGACGCAAAATATATTCAGGGTGACGGACTGTCTGACGCTAAAAGTATGGTTCGACGCTGTATCTTTTTAGCGTCAGCACTTACACCGTCTGTAGAAGTCTGACGCTATATAGTTTTAGCGTCAGACCATTTGACGTTGTAGCTGCTTTTAGCATCAAATCATCCGGCGCTAATTATGGTGTTGTGGTGTAGTGGAGGTTGGAAATGTAAACGTGCTCGGTGGTCGAAGCATCCCCCGAGCACAGCGTGGGGAATGGTCGACGAGTCTCCGAGCATAGCTTGTTGACTGAGCCAAGCTCCTAAAAAATAAATATGGAGAATAGGTAGTACATGATGTATAAATAAACTCTAGAGAAAAAATCAGTACTGACATAAGTTTTTAGCTTTTTGTTATATTAAAATTAGCATGAGTAGTTAATTCATCTTAAAGCTTGCACCAGCTCTGGTCGAACAAACAATCTAGAACATGAGGCGTGGAGGCACGTGTATGATTGCTAGCATCGTTAGAGATCTACTGCCGACCACCCAGAACGCAGAGGGTGGATCTCGTGCACGTGTGTAGGGGTGCAAAGGGGTAACCTTTAGGTGCACCTCCAAACCTCTTTAGTTCAAATATTTGTACTACTTCTTAATTTTTTTGGAGAAGTAGTATAAATATTTGAACTAAAGAGGTTTAGAGGTGCACCTAATCATCACTCATTTGCACCCCTACACGTGTGGGGAGGAGTCGGAGACAATGCTAGCTCTAGAAAACTCGTATAGGAGAAAAAACTAGTTGGCTAACTAAAAAGTTGTTTCGAAGGATAATCATGTCAAGTACATTATACAAAATATTATGCCAAAAATAAATAAAATATTAGAAGTGCACTTATCTTTGGACGAAAGTCTGTTTGGTAGCGACAAAATTGTCTGGTCCTTAAGCTTTCCATGTGTTGTCATGACAGTGGTCGTGGTTGTCGTAGCGCCGTTCTTCGAGGTGATCATTACTGTGACATGATAGGTAGTCAAAGTAAGAAGGCCAAGCAACTTGGTCGATGAAAGTGCATCTAGCCCTTTGTGGGTTTTGGTGAATTGAATGACAATATATAATTAAAAGTCTAATAAGTTTGCTAAGTGTTAAACAGGATATTGAGTCTATTGCATATACTTGTGGATTGTGTATTAACAAGTATGTTAAAGGCTCAACAAGCAGACAAACTTGATGATATGCCACATAAGTATTGAAATGAAGGTCAAATTATGTATTGTTGTATTGGAGGATTATGGAAACAATCTAGCTCAAGCAAAAGACAACAATAAAAATGAAACCTATGGAATAGCTTCTATGTTGTGGGATGCCATAGCACCATGTGAAAAGCACGCATATTTGGAAAAAGGCAAAAGAGACATGAGTTGATGTTCTTGGATTGGTCTCTACAATGGCTTGCTTTTCATGAACAAGAGAGCTTGATAGTGAACTAGGTTTGATCAAGCTAGAAGCATGAAGATAAAGATTGAAGTGAGTATTGAGTGTCAAGCCAAAATAGAGAGGATATAATGACTATGAATTGGCTTTACCATATTGATGTTGATCCATATATGTCTTTATGTGAGTCAAACTGAAGCTTGATTGATCTTAATATTTATATCTAGAAGTTATTCAAGCAAGGATCACAATATTGAAGAAATGGATATTCAATGGATGCTTAATATGATGTGACTTGAGTATAGCTTGATAAGGTGAAGATAGCAAGGAAAGGGCTTCGAGGGACTAAGCAAAGGTGAAGGGACAAGCGACGGCTTAAGGATCGAGGTACCATGGCTAAGGTGAAGAAGAGAGTACTTGCATTGAGTTGAGTAACTAATCAAGCTATGAGGAGTCATATTGTGTTGAGGATCAAATCATTAGTAGAAGTGACTCGAAGCCATGGAGGTGAAGTCATATGTGTTAAAAGGGGTCAAGTCACATGCTCAAGGTGTGTTTGCTCAAAGAAAGGAGACAAAGTTGATTGCAACCCTTTATGGAATAATATTGAGAAGAAATGACATATGAAGACTCAATTGGTTAAATTGGTTATGTTCTCTTGTTCTTGAGTATAAGTATGACGTACTATCAAGAGGGATGTAATACGAATGATAGACAAGTCTAAAGTGGTCAAACTAACCGAACCCAAGTGCTAATGTGAGAGAAAACAATTAGCACTGCACCTATACAAGTTGATCTTGGAGCTTGTTCTCTGCAGGGTTAGATAGCCCTCGAAACAAGCTTTTCGAAAAGTCCAAGATCACTGCAAACGGAGTTCAGAATAAAAAGTTATGGTTTTTTCGTAAGGTGACCTGCGTTGTTTTTAGAAGGACGGCAGTGCCACCCTGTACAGTCACAATGGCTAGTTTTCGAATTCTAATGGCTAGTTTAAGTAGGATAAGTATGTATACCTATTCCATGGCTTCTAGTCGTGCTGCTGATGCTCCAGACTTTCCAAAGCCTTTCCAAAACCTCTCCCCAACCCTCTCTTTATGAGAGTGAAGTGCTTAGTGCACAATTAAGTGTCGGGGCTATGTGATTAAGAGCTTGAGAGAAGATTAGAGCAATCCTAACCTTGAGCACTTGCTGAGTTTCGTCAATCTTTGTTGTACATTTCTTACTTTTGGAGGTGAAGCCTCCTAGATGGCTAGGCGTCGCCCGGCGAGCTCCCGTGCTTGTGGTGAGCAGCGGGACAGTTTGTAAGCCTCTATTGCAGCTAGTGAAATCACCCCTCCTTCAAGAGGTAACACTCTTGTTTGGAGAACGAGGGAAGGGTAAGCCTTGGTGGCAAGTCAGTCCTTATGTGGGCACCTCAACAACGTGGACTTAGGCCAGCCTTAGTGGCGATGCCGAACCACAGGATAAATATCGTGTGCTAATTTACATTCTTGTATTGCTATTATTATTGAGGTGATTGTAGGGTTTGTGTCCAATCTACTTGGTGGTACTTGTTCTGCTGCGTTAATTGTTATTCAGTGACTAACATACTTGTAGGAAGCTAGGAAATTTATCTGATCTAAATTTCCTTGGTTGAATTTTGAATTATACTAAGTTCCTCCTACACAGAGCGGTAGTGCCGCCCTCCAAGGCCGGCAATGTCGCCCTCTAATGTGATAGAGTTTTGAGTTGAAACTTTGCAGATTTGTCATTGGATATCTCTAGTACACATTCACCAAGTTTGGGCTCTATTGGACTCACAGTTGCAGGAAGGCAGTGCCGCCCTCAAAGGGAGACAGTGCCGCCCTAAGTTTTAGTTTCTGTTTGAGCAGAATTTTTATAGGCCTATTCAACCCCCCCTCTAGGCCTCCTAGGCGACATCAAGGTCCTTTCAATTGGTATCAGAGCAAGGCTCTCAATTTGGGGCTTAACCGCCTTGAAAGACGATGTCGACAAGTGAGGAGGTATCTCTAGAGCTTCTACTTTTAGATGGCTCAAATTATACATCTTAGTCTACTTGTATGCTTGACATTTTTAGGGCCATGGGTCCTCAAATAGAGCAGATTGTAGATGTGAGCATTTTACCTCCCAGTGACAATTTGGACCATCTATCTAGAGAGGAAGTGAAATGCTTACAATACAATGCTCAAGCTACTAATGTCTTATTTAGTGCTTTGAGTGAAGATGTTCTTGATGCCATCATATTTGGAGATGGTGAACCACTTGATGATGCTCATATTATTTGGACCACGCTCAACGGAAAATATGGTAGCTCCAAATGTGATGGAAAGTTGCTCTCATTGGAGGAACCACTTAGGAGTGCTCAACTTCATCGACAAATAATGAGCCTCAGGTGATTCTCCTAAAAGGCCTAATGGATCATACCACATCCACTTCCTCGCCAACACATGACATAATTGATGGTAGTGAAATGGTTGGTGAGAGCAATGTTTTTACATGTGGTACTTTTACTTCCTCTAGTTTTTGTTGTTCTAACATTTTGAAGGAAGGAGAAGCTTGTGATTGGTGGAGGCCAAATGATGAATCCACCTCACCTAGAAGCTCAACTCTCCATGTCACTTCTCCTATGTGTCTCATGGCAAAAGGTGAGAAGGTAAAATCAAAAGCCAAACCTCCTTCACCTCCTAGTGACATCTCTAGTAGTGATCTTAGTGATAGCTCTAGTGATGATGAATCTAGTGATGAAGAGATTGATAACATAATTAAAAAAATGGATCCTAAGACCAAACTCTTCATCTCTAAACTAATGGAGGATTTAGAGGGCATCCAAGCTGAACTAGCAACTAGAGATGATGATCTTATTGCACAATAAAATATTTATATTGCTAGTAAGGAAGCTCTTGCATTAGAGAGAAGTGAGGTGGCCTCCTTGCACAAGGCTTTGGCTAAAGAGCAAGATGACCATACTCTCATAAAAAAGACAAATACTGCACTCAACCAAAAGTATTGTGACTTAGATGAAAAGCACAAAGAGCTTGAGCTGCAATATAGTCTTCTTTGGGAGAGCACCTCAAATCCCTCTAAGGCAAAGGATGCCCCTACTCCCTCCACTAGCCAAGGTTGTGGAAAATGCTTTAATCTTGATTTAAATATTTATGCCACTAACCTTGCTAATATGGAGGTCATGAGAAAGGAGATTGCTAGGCTCAATGAAATCATAGCAGCATGGTGCATGAATGACAAAACTCTAGATGCTGGAAAGAAAATAGTGAATGGTTTTGAATGTGTGCAGTTTGAGAGGAGGGGGCAGTTTGGTATAGTTCAGCCTACACAGACCACTGCAGTGCCGCACCCCAAGGGCGGCAGTGCCGCGCCCCGCAAAAATGGGAAGGCTACCAATCTGTCTCCTAATCAAACTAAGCTCATAATAAAAAAGTCTAGACAGAACAACAAAGCTCCCAAAGCCATCAAGGTGCAACATCAACCAAAGAAGACTCTCAACACTTGCTTCAAGTGCAAGAAAGAGGGTCACCATGTGAAAGACTACACCTTAAAGAAAGAAGAGAAGAGCATGAGCAAGATTTAAGAAAAGAAGAAGATGGCTCATGTCAAGTCCTCTAGTATGGGACATAATGCTTTTATGTGTTCCAACAAGGTTGATGACCAAGCCACACTTCCAAAGAACAAGATAAAAAGAAGCAAGGAAGTGTTATGAATGCAAAGAGAAGGGACATGAAATTGACTCATGTCCCAACAAGAAAGGTGAAGGTTTGTCATCATCAACAAAGAGGCTCTTCCGCAAGGTAGCAAGCAGAATGCAAGAAAACAAGGCTAACAAGAAGCTACACTTATAGAGGAAAGGGACACCTAAGCATAAATTGTCCCATAGCTAACACTCCTAAGCTCAACTCATCAATTGATTCAAATATGCTTAGGAGATCTAAAAATGACACTTGTGCTAGAAAGGTGATTGGTTCACCAAGTGCTAGCACAAGGGCCATTTGGGTGCCTAAGTCTTTTATGACTAACCATGATGGACCCAACATAATTTGGGTACCAAATTGTGCATGATGAGTGTTGTAGGTACTTGAAGGTGATATGATGCTTTTGGGTGCTTGAGCAAGTTGATTGAAAATATTCACTCAAGCTATCAAACAATTCATATTGTATCTACTTATATGGTTGACACTAGCTAGCCATTTGACTTGTGTAGTCTCTAGTAGTTCACAAGTATGTGTGTATTTGTGAATTATTAAGAGTGGCTAGAGTACCTTAAGCTTAAGTAAATCATTTGTCATATGATGCTTTTAATGGCTCTCTAGTAGAGCAAGATCTTGTTCATGTCGTAGGTAATGAGGAATCACCTTATGAGGAAATCAAGAAAATGGTCACTAGTGATATGAGACCAAAGAAGTCTAAGTTGCATAGATAATGATATCCTCATGTTGCTGCTACACCAATTCCGCTGACACCTCTGATACAGTAGTGCCGCCCCTTAGAGCGGCAGTGCCGCCCCTATATAGATAGCAGCAGCTGACATCAGTCCAAGACATGGATGAAGCCTACAACATCATGATAAGCAAAGTGAAGATGAAGAGCCATTGGATCCATTATATTTCAAGAAGGATGGTAACAACTATATCTCAAGTGCAATTTATTTTAAAACTAAACTTCTTTGTGCCTTGTGTAGTCACTTAGGATAAATGAAGTACTTGGAGATATTTATTGGTTGCTGGTCATCCACACCAAGCAACATAGATGACTTGAGTTTCCTATATAGACCTCAAACCAAGAATTTCAAGAAAGCTCAAGTAGAGACACTTATTATTCACAATTCAAGAAATCTGTACTTGATGGAATCTAGTCATATGGTAGATTGCCAAAATTATCATATTCGTCTTATGGGCATCTACATGTTGCAATGGCTGTGAGTATATCTTGTCATATTTCAATTTGATTACACTATTGTTGCCATGACCTAGACATAGAGTGAAAATCCCAAGTTCTTAAATGAATAAAGTGTTATATGAGAAATTCAAATACTTAGAGCACTTATCATAAGGGAATTTACTCTATGACTAGAGTTGTGGGACTATCCATTTCTCTAAGTGATTTATGTAGTCTCACTAAATGAGAATGTGTTTCTCAAATGGGGTGTTCCATTATATGAAGATCATCCTTTCAAAATCATATGATGTATTCTCTCTAACTGATTTGAAATTGGTTCACCTACTTTAGCCACTCACCATAATATGGCTTAAATCTACCATTTGGACTTAATTGACCAACCATGCACATTCACGCTTTCATTCCACTCAAAGATTGTGCATGTGGCATCAAGGGAGATTTAGTCCATATTATGAGGTTTCTCTATTTAGTGACCCACTTGTCATCCACATATAAAGGGTTACTAAGTGAGAAACTAGTGCTTGTGTTTCTAATGCCCTTTTGTATTGAGCTTGCATAGGAAATCAATAAGAGGTTATGATTGGCTTAATTGAAGAATTCACAAGCTTTAAGGTTACTCTTCACCTAAAGTAAGATGTTGCTAGGCCATATTGATCAAAAATCTGAATTTGAATGAAATCAAGTTTGCGGTTGAATTGGATGAGCTATATTAGAAGAATTCACAAGGTGACAAGTATTGATAAGAGGGCTAAATGGAAATTGAATCTTGTGAATATTCTCAACCAAATCCACCTCAAGATTGGACAAGAAGCAAAAAAGAATTGTGAAATATCAAATCTGTCCAGAAATTTGAAAATCTGAATTGGCTGCCTTCAAGCATGGATTTGGAAATCCAAACACTGATGAATTGACCTAAAACTTTGAGAGCATGACATATATATCTAGTACTTATTGCTGTACAGTTGACATGAAGATTGGTTTAGAAGAAAATCAGTTTTGAGTTGAATTCCGTCAGCTTCAACATTGCAGTTTCAGAGCATAGCAGTTTTGGTAGAAATTTATTTTGACTTATCAAATGGAGTCCAAATGAGCTGAAATTTATATAGATGTTAGTGTACTCATAGATGAAGATCTCTACCAAATTTCATGCATATTGGGCTAGTGGTCTGAGAGATATGAATTTTTCTCTGAGGATGACAGAATCTGAAAACTGACTGTTTGGAATTGGATTGCATAACAATAATAAAATTCAGTTGGCTCTCAAGTTGGTCATGAAAGATTTACTAAAAATGAGCAGCATCAGTTTGGGATAAAGGATTGGAAGAAAAGAACTCATACAAGTCCAAGTAGTTGCAATCAGATTACAAGCAGTAACAAGTGTGGGGGTATAAACCCCTATACCCTTACGGCTAGACTTGGGCCAGGAGACTTGGCCCATTACGAGACGAGTTCGAGGCTTGATCCGACTGTTTGGAGTTTTGCGCAAGGAAACAAGACGTGGAGATCAAGCAGGATTCTAGTCGGTTAGAATAGGAATTGATATCGTACTATCTATGACAATTGTAACCGACTAGGATTAGTTTCCAGATCTGTAATCCTGCCCTCCGGACTATATAAGGAGAGGCAAGGGACCCCCCTAGACATCGAATCTCAATTCAACACAATCCACAGCAATACAATCAGACGCAGGATGTAGGTATTACGCCCACACGGCGGCCGAACCTGGATAAAAACCATGTCTGTGTCTTGTGTCACCATCGAGTTCGTAGCTTGCGCACCGTCTACCGATAAACTACTACCGTGGGTATACCCCAAGGTAGACTGCCGACTAGCTTTCATCGATAGTGGCGCGCCAGGTAGGGGGTGTGCGTACAGCAATTCCGACGAACAAGATGGTCATCATCCCAGCTTCCGCGGCCGTGGCTGAAGGTCTCACGTTCACCGTCGGCCAGATCACTTGAACGACTCACAGCAGCGGCCTTGCGACCACGACTTTGGAAGAGACCCAGATCCAATCTGGGAGAGCAGTGGCGTCGACCTCGATCACGCCGACCCTGAGCACCTGACCTCCACTCCCTCGTTACAGAGCAAAGCATGTCGACAACTCGGATCTTCTTCAAGCCCTCGATCGCGCCGACCTCAAGCTTCTCGAAGCTTCCAACCTGGTGGATTCTGTTGACGGTTCTTAAGTATCAATTTTAATTATCAAATAAACAAGGGAAAGGACCAATATACAAACAACACCTAGAATTAGGGTTTGATCTGACAGAATTCCACGAGTTTTGTTGTTTATCTATTTCTGCAGGGGGTTATCAGAAAATAAGAAAGAAAGGCCCACATGTCGGGATTACATAGAGATATTAACGCACCGCGCAATTTTCTACCATCTAGAAGACTCTAGAAGCCACGGGAACGAACGGGAAGGCGATGGGGCCCGGGGGCAGGGCGCCCGCCCTCCCCCTAAGGCGCCCGCCCTGGAGTTTCAGCCAATCACGGCCAATCTCGCGGATTACGCTCCACCGACCTAAAGGATCAAGGATAACCGTTCAATCAATGTCGGTTTGATCCGACGGCCCACGTTCACCTGAGGGGACTATATAAGCAGACCCCCTAGCCCCTGGAGGGGAGAGAAGTTCATCATAGAGTTGAGAGGTGCCCTCGAAGGATAACCTTTTCTCTAAATAGACTTAGGGCTTAGCATCGAATGTGAGTAGATTAGATCTACTAGATTGAGAGAGATAGAGTGGAGGTGTAGATCGGAGGAAGCCCGGCCTGTCGGTGTCTACTCCGAGGTTGTACCTGCGGGATCAAGTTCTCCTAACCCGAAGCTTGCTCCTAGGATTCTTCAGTAATTCGACTTCTAAATTCTAGTAAGTTCTTGTTTTATTGTTCTTTGGTTTATGAGTTTACTTTGATCTCTTCGCGTAGAGTTTAGAGTAATCATCTCTAGCGTAAACGTGGTGTTTGGGCTAGAATACTCATAGATATCCCCTGAATAGCTGGACCGTGGTAGTAGCGAGGAACGTGACATTTCCGAGTTACCTTTGCAGCCCATATCCCGTTAGTAGGATCGATAGGGTTTATAGGTGCGGGTTGAACATCCTCTGTGGTGTCTAGATTCCGTGAGCTTCCCCAATAGAACAGTAGATCATCCTTACCAAGGTTAGAACGAGACTACGGTTGCAGTCTTCTTTATACATCACTCACATCGAGAAACATTCTTTGTAGCCTAAAGGTTAGTAGTAATAGACCAGGTTAGTCAGATGCACTCTTTCTCCTAGTGGTAAAAAAATAAATACGATACTCTAGATAACATCCCGGGTGAAGTGCTCACCGATATCTGTGCGCTTGCGGATCAATTCCTTATTGCGTTCCCAAATATCAACAAGCATTTCTAGCGCCATTGCCGGGGAGAAATATGGTTTGCTGAGATAACCTTGAGTCTTACTACTAGCTTGTATCTATACTTTTATCTTTTCTTATCTTTTATATTCTTTATTTATTTTCTTTACTCTTACCTTATGGAAAACCAAGATTCTAAATTGATCTATCAATTTGCAACACCTTCGGAAACTGACCTTTTACCATAGCAGTCATCACAGCCTATCCAAACATCCCAGTATAGGTTAAGTTCTAGGTTGATTGCTATGATTCAAAACCTATCTTTTTCAAGAAAGGAAGACGAAAACCCTTACCTTCATATTAGAGATTTTGAGCAAACATGTGATTGTATTCGCATTGAAGGCATTTCTGATAAAACCTTACGTTGGAAGCTTTTTCCTTTTTCTTTAAGGGGAGAAGCTAGACAATGGTATAATTAGAAGGTAGGTCAACAACGAGGAGAATGGGGAGTTTTATGAGCCAACTTTTGTCTAGATTTTTATTCCCTCGACCGTATCGGCGACCTTAGACTCGAAGTCCTATCTTTTAAACAAAAAGATAATGAAACTTTGGGAAAATCCTGGAAACGTTTTTCTGATATTTTAGAATCTGGTCCAAACCTTAATCTGGAAGACCCTGTTCTTTTATTTCACTGTTTTTGATGTCTTTAGAAAAATCATAAACAAATGGTACATACAATGTCTAGAGGTTCTTTCTTTCGCATCCCTACTGATGATGCTAGAGTGATCCTAGATAGAATCCTAGAAGCTGAGATGGATAATACCCTTCATGCTGAAACCCATGAAGCCGAAGTAGACACTATGCCAAATTCTCCATCTACTTTAGCTATCCCAAGTTCTGAGCCACAAAAGGAAGAAATTCCACCACCTGATTTCATGCTGGATATAGAATCTAACCTTTTTGCCGATTTTGGAAACATTTCAAACTACCATTCTATAGACATACCCCAGAACGACCATTTCAGCATTTGTTTACCAACTGAATATCAATTGAGAGAGCTTATCTCAGTCATGAGTAGCGAATGGTTGGAAGAGTCAGAGTTTTCCTCTGATGTGATCCGTTTGGATACACCTCCTATAACTATATGCTGTGCTTATGATTCTAATCACTTTGATGCTCTCTATAATCCTGTTGTGGGGATCAACATCATGTCTGAATCTTTTGCACTTAAATTATTTAAAAATTTGGTCTTAACCCCCACGACAAAGGTCATAAAGGAATCTTCGAGACGATTAGTCCCCAGTCTTGGAATTATTAATGTCCTACCCCTTATGGTAGAAGGCTCCATGGTTCATTTGAACTTCTATGTCTTTGATACATGGGACTTTGACCTGTTGATAGGATAACCTTTTAGAAGACTCCTTTATGAAGGTCATACTGAAAGCTACACATTTCTTTTGGAAAAACTTTTAAATTTCCCATAACAATTTCACACTCCTTAAATAATAAGGCCGAGTCATATCTTTTGCCTGATCCTATGGAGGAGGTAAAGGCTGCATCTCTAGAGCTTTTAGAAGAACCAGACTTGGAAGATGAAGCTCCTTTCTTCATAGAAGAAGAAGCTGAACCTTCTGAACCTGAACCCTTATACGAGTTTGCAGAAACACCTAGACCTCCAATAGAGCTTAAAATTTTACCACCCGGTCTTATCTATGCTTTCCTAAACAATAATCCAGAGTTTCCTGTGATCATTAGTGATAAACTCACTCAGGAGCAAACTCTGCGATTAATGACTATTCTTGAGAAACATCACTCAGTTTTTGGCTACTCACTCCAAGATCTCACAGGAATCAGTCCTATGATTTGTACCCATCATATTCCAACAGATCCTTCTGTTTCACCTTCTCGAGAGCCCCAACGAAGACTTAACAACGCGATGAGAGAGGTAGTTAAAAAGGAAGTTATAAAGTTGCTGCATGCAGGGATTATATATCCTGTGCCACACAGTGAGTGGGTGAGCCCAGTTCAAGTTGTGCCTAAAAAGGGAGGCATGACCGTTGTTTTGAATGAAAAGAAGGAGCTAATTCCGCAACGCACCGTCATAGGGTGGCGGATGTGCATAGACTATAGAAAACTAAACAAAGCCACGAGAAAGGATCATTTTTCCTTTACCTTTCATAGATGAGATGCTAGAGCGATTAGCGAACATTCGTTCTTTTGTTTCTTAGATGGATATTTAGGGTATCACCAGATCCCGATCCATCCCGATGATCAAAGCAAAACCACTTTTACATGTCTATACAGAACTTATGCTTACCGTAGAATGTCTTTTGGGTTATGTAATGCACCGGCTTCTATTCAAAGATGCATGATGTCCATATTTTCTGATATGATTGAAGAGATTATGGAAGTTTTCATGGATAATTTTTCTGTATATGGAAAAACTTTTGATAGTTGTCTTGAAAACTTAGACAAGGTTTTGCAAAGATGTGAAGAAAAGCACTTAGTCCTTAATTGGGAAAAATGTCATTTTATGGTTATAGAAGGAATAGTGCTGGGACACCTCGTGTCTGAAAGAGGTATTGAGGTAGACAAAGCTATATTTGAAGTAATTGAACAACTACCTCCACCTGTGAACATAAAAGGAATTTGAAGCTTTCTTGGCCATGCTGGTTTTTATCATAGATTTATAAAAGATTTTTCATTTATTGCTAGACCACTCACTCTTTTGCTAGCCAAGGATGCCCCTTTTGAATTTGATGATGCATGCCTAACATCTTTTAATTTATTAAAGAATGCACTCATCTCTACACCAATCATTCAACCCCTGATTGGTCGTTGCCTTTTGGAATTATGTGTGATGCTAGTGATTATGCTGTGGGGGCAGTTTTGGGACAAACTAAAAAATAAGAAGCATCATGCAATTGCTTATGCTAGTAAAACATTGACAGGAGCTCAACTTAATTATGCAACAACTGAAAAAGAGCTTCTCGCTATTGTCTTTGCCATTGATAAATTTAGATCTTATTTAGTTGGAGCTAAAATAAGTGTTTACACTGATCATGCTGCACTAAAATATCTGCTCACTAAAAAAGATGCTAAACCTCGCCTGATTAGATGGATCTTATTACTTCAAGAATTTGACTTAGAAATAAAAGATAAAAAGGGAGTAGAAAATTCTGTTGCTGATCACTTGTCTAGAATGTATTTTAAGAATCCACAGGAAACCCCCATCAATGATTCACTCCGGGACGACATGCTCTACGGGATTAACAGGTATGACCCCTGGTATGCAGATATTGTTAATTTTATGGTTTCAGGGTATGTACCACCAGGAGCAAACAAGAAGAAGCTCATTCAAGAAAGTCGTTCACATATCTGGGATGAGCCATACCTCTTCCGGGTATGCTCTGATGGCTTACTCAGGAGATGTGTGACCACCGAGGAAGGATGGAAGATCATCGACAAATGTCATTCATCACCATATGGAGGCCATTATGGAGCATTCCGTACACATTCAAAGATCTGGCAGTGTGGATTCTACTGGCCTACAATGTATGAAGACACGAAGCAATATATCAGAAGATGTGGGCCATGTCAAAGGCATAGAAACATAAACACAAGGGATGCCATGCCACTCACCAACAACCTTCAGATTGAGCTCTTTGATGTCTGGGGAATAGACTATATGGGTCCATTTCCCCCATCAAAGAAGTGTGAGTACATCTTGGTGGCAGTTGACTACGTCTCCAAGTGGGTAGAGGCACTACCTTGCAAACACGCCGACAACATCAGTTCAAAGAGGATGTTTGAAGAAGTTATATTTCCAAGATTTGGAGTTCCCAGAGTAGTGATAAGTGATGGAGGAGCACACTTCATCGACAAACGCTTCAAGCAATATCTAGCAAAACATGGAATCCATCACAACGTTGTTACCCCCTACCATCCTTAGACAAGTGGCCAAGTAGAGACTTCCAACAAGCAAATCAAGAATATTCTTCAGAAAACAATTAATGAGATGGGAACGACATGGAAAGACAAGTTACACGATGCACTCTGGGCATACCGGACAGCGTACAAGACCCCAATTGGAATGTTCCCATACCAATTGGTATACGGGAAGACTTGCCACCTACATGTTGAACTAGAATTCAAAGCACACTGGGCCATAAGGAGATGGAATATAGACCTAGATGTCGCTGGAGATCATAGAAGAATGCAACTATCAGAATTGGAAGAATGGCGATAGAAAGCATATCACAATTCGAAGATCTACAAAGAAAGAGTCAAAAGGTGGCATGACAAGAGGATCAAGAAGAAGGAGTTCGCACCCGGAGATAAGTGAAAGGTCCAAATGGCTAGAGGGGGGGGGGGGTGAATAGCCTATTTAAAATTTCTACAAACTTCAACTAGACAAGTTGATTAGTAAAACAAAAGGCGAAGCTATTCTAGCACTAGCACAACTAAGCTATGCAAGCCACCTGCACAAGTCTAGCAAGAAAGCTAAACACTAGTTACAACAAGAAGGCTAAGCTAAACAAGCTACACAACTAGCAAGGTAAGCACAAAGGTAAAGGAGAGGGGAGTGATTGTTATACCAACGTTGTAGAGTAGAAATATATCCAATCAATCACGTGCACAATCACAAGAGAGACCTCGGCAAGAGATGACACAAGATTTTTTACCGAGGTTCACTTGCTTCCCGGCAAGCTACTCCTCGTTGTGGCGATACACCCACTTGATGGATCATGAGCTAATTGGCAATCCAAAGCCAAACCCTCAGCGAGTGCCGCACATCCACTCACAAGATGGGGATCCTCCAAGCCACGAGCAATCCACTAGAGTAGCCAATTGCGGTCTCCCACGGGGAAGGCTCAAGAACCCCTCACAAGTCACTTGGTGAGGCTCGAAACAATCTCCAATCACGAGCTCAACACCACCGCTGCTCCAAGCCATCTAGGGCGTTGGGAAACACCCAAGAGTAACAGAAATCCGCAGCAAACTCAAGAATCAAGTGCCACTAAATGCAACTCTCAAAGCAATGCACTTGAATCTCACTCAATCTCACTAGGATTAGCAATCAAGCAAGGAGATGAGTGGAGGGAGTGTTCTCTAGCTCAATGTATGTCTCAAGTAATCAAATGTGCAAGAGTGAGCCTCCCAAAGCCAGCCACCAACTATTTATAAGCCCCTCAAAGAAACTAGCCGTTGGCTGTTTTCACTGGGCTGAAATCGGGGGCACCGGACGCTACTAAGTGAGCATCGGACGCTCGACCCCCTGCGTCCGGTGCACTGGAGTTGGCCACGTGTGTGTCCTGAATCTTGCGTGTCAGATTCTAACGGCTACCTGCAACACACTAGACGCGTCTAGTGCACACCGGACTCATGCGCAGAGAGTTCCACAAACCTGTGGGTCACCGGACGCTAAGCATCGGTAGTGTCCGGTGCTCACCGGACCCATGTGCAGAGAGGGTCGCAAAACACCCGCACACCGGACGCTAACCACCGGACACTCTCAGAGTGCGTCTGGTGCTCAACCCTAGCAGGGTCAAGCACACCGGACTCTGAGGCCAGCGTCCGGTGCCTCCGCACTCAGCGTCCGGTGAGTGTTTCTTAGTGAGAAAACACTCCCGCGACTTCTCCAAATTTCCCACCGGCGCAATAGAAAACATACACTTATTTTTTTTCAAAAGCGCCGTGGAACTCCAAACCCCTCTCAACCCTAGGAACTCCACCTCCTTTGCAAATGTGCTAACACCAACAAGTGTCCACCACCGAAGTGCATGTGTGTTAGCTTTTCACAAACATTTTTATCCAAAGGAGTTAAGTTAGCACGTTACTAGATCCTAATTTATATGCTCAAGATATGGACCTAGTAGCACTAGATTCGAGAGATGACCGTGATTTCCCCCCTTGATAGTCGGCTATCTATCCTAAACCCAGTCAATCACTTCTCTACTCATCTTAGACCGGCAAAAGTAAAACCCTATGTTTATACCTTTGCCTTGATAACTTTTGCTCCTCATCTATCATCATGATCTTCACTTCATGCTTCATCCCTTTGTGATCATGTGGCCACCTTTCCATGCCACCATGCACCTTCATCACATGTGTTGCTATGCCTAACTCAAATCACTTGAACACAAGGCATTAGCAACTTGGTGTCATTAATTACCAAAACCAAACTTGGGCTTTCAATAAGGTATTACTTTTTAATTCTAGGGTGAAGCTTTTCGGGCATGGAAAACTCCGGAGTAAATGGAAAGGACCATTCAAGGTAATCAATTCATCATCCCACGGAGCTATCACTCTTCAAAATGACAAAGGTACGTTATTCAAGGTAAATAGTCAACGTCTTAAATTATTTTTAGAGGCCAATAAAGAATTAGAAGAGATAGACGTGATCCATTTTTACCTTCCCATAGAGATTTAGAGCCCGACCTTTTTAATCTGACGTTTTAGGGCCATGTATATATTTTCCTAATAAAGTCTACATCTAGAAGCACGGTCGAGGAAGCGGGCCCACAGAGGGGCCAGGCACAGGGCGGGCGCCCTGATGAAGAGGGCGGGCGCCCAGCCCCTGCCCCCTCTGTGTCCCGTTTTCCTCCGTCGCGGTAAACACATTTATGGTAAACCAAATAATCCTACAAATGGAAAGTTTCGCACGCACGGCGGTGGGAGTAGCCCGAGCAAACCCTAGAGGCACTTTTTGACCCCTATATAAACAAACCCCTGACGTCAGTTTTCAAACACCAATTCATACAAGCCTTCTCTCCTTCTTCAATAAGAGCTTGCTTGGTCCCTCGCTGCTCCAATGGCCGAAGAGTTCCATGACGACTGGGAAGTCGTCCCCTACGACCTCAACATGAAGCCCAAGGAAGACCCCGATGCCCACGCTCTCGTCCCAGCCAACACAGAGCGACAGCTAGAAGCCATGCCATTACGCCAGCGCAGCTCCGCCCAATCCTACCATGCTCAACCAGTTCTCACCGCACCACCGCAACCCCTACTTCTCAAAGGACCATCAGCCAAGAAGGAGGCCACCGTCAAGGTGCCAGCCGGCACAAGGATCCTGCCACCTAGACCCAATGAGAGGGTCGTTGGAGTCAAGACTAACCGGAGCGGCGAGATCAGCAGCATCCGCTACACTACGGAGGAGGAGACGCCTTACTTTGAGGGTATTAGAGCAGCCAAAGTCTGTTTTATCCCTCCAAAGGCAGCCCCGAAGCACGCTCTCAATGCTCTTGAGACACCTCCTAAGCGTCGCAGGACTATAGTAGATATCGATGAGGACGTTCGTAGGCTAGACAGAGTCATCATAGACCTCCAGTCCTCGGTTAACTCTATCACTAGGCAGCTCTCTAACTAGAACACCATTATACTAGGTCTTAGCCATGATCTTGCTAGTGCCAATAAGAAGATCAGGGAGTTAGAGCGCCGCTAAGTTATCTAGATTAGATCTTGAGGCAATGCATCTTAGTTATTTATCTTTAAATTCGGTTTAGATTTACTATTAGCTTCAGTTCATTACTAGTCATTTGTAATAAATGCCTCAAGATTAATAAAGAGTATTATTATTATTATGTCTTGTGTGTCTCTACTTTATTTTTTGTGCAAGAAAGCAGAAAACAAGTATGGGGGAGATCCCTCGACATGCCAAACACACTTCGACTACACCACTCCACGAATCAGGTACATACTCTGCACACTTTACACACACACATATATCTTGGTTCATGCAGAATATTGTCTCCGACATGATAAATTAAAAAGATTAAAATGTCTCTAATCATGATTAATCTCACTCTGTGATATTTCCTTAAAACGTGCAACTATTGAAAAAAAATCATTTTAAAACCCTGTGTTACTTAAGTCACTGTGAAATATGGTAGAGTATGAGTACTTTATTCTTGATATCAATGCTGCTTGGAGAATTTATTTTAAAACTTCAAAAAATTCTAGCTACAATCCTTAGTGTTTTATATGCCTGATAAACCTGAAAATATCAATGATAATTATAAGAGCCATCTACTCTGTATTAAGTTTGTTCAAAATGAGTTAGACCCTTGTTGAGAGATTTATCATGCTCCTAAGATCAAGACATCTATTCAGAAAGATTGACTCTTCCGAAGTATTATTGCGTTAGAGGCATGGGCTATGCAAAAATAAGGATATTTCGAGGAAATAAAAAGGAGCAAGTGCTCGACAACCTCGCAGAAAAAAATGGACAAGTGTCCGGTAGGAGAATTAGGGGTACCTCGGTATCCACTTAAAAAAAGGGAGAAAGAAAGAAAATGATAGCCCATAGTCCCTCTAATAAGCAATATGCCAGTAAGAGTTGACAAGTTTTTAATTTCCAAAGTCTTTGATCTAGAGTATGGCATTCCTCTCCTCGGATCCTATTTTGATCAGGCAATAAATGCAAGGTAAGTGTGCTTAAGAATTTTTGCAAATTAAAACAACCTCAGTGAGATAAATAAAAGATAATGAGTGACCTGAGAGAACCTATGAGGATAAAGGTATGCAAAATTTCTTTTCAAAAATATACAAAAACTCCAAGTGACAGGATTGGGAAGAAAGGATCTCTACTCTTGACCATATATTTCCCTGACTACGGTACACAGTGGATTTTAACACCCTGCAGGTATGAAGAAAAAGTTATTATCCCCAGATATTTTTCTTAACCATCCTTTTCTCGAGGACGAGTAAAAGCCTAAGTATGGGGGTGTTTGTTGACGGTTCTTAAGTATCAGTTTTAATTATCAAATAAACAAAGGAAAAGACCAATATACAAACAACACCTAGAATTAGGGTTTGATCTGATAGAATTCCACGAGTTTTGTTGTTTATCTGTTTCTGCAGGGGGTTATGAGGAAATATGGAAGAAATCCCCACATGTCGGGATTACATAGAGATATTAACGCACCGCGCAATTTTCTACCATCTAGAAGACTCCAGAAGCCACTGGAATGAACGGGAAGGTGATCGGGCCCGGGGGCAGGGCGCCCGCCCTCCCCCCTAGGGCGCCCGCCCTGGAGTTTCAGCCAATCACGGCCAATCTCGCGGATTACGCTCCACCGACCTAAAGGATCAAGGATAACCGTTCAATCAATGTCGGTTTGATCCGACGGCCCACGTTCACCTGAGGGGACTATATAAGCAGACCCCCTAGCCCCTGGAGGGGAGAGAAGTTCATCATAGAGTTGAGAGGTGCCCTCGAAGGATAACCTTTTCTCTAAATAGACTTAGGGCTTAGCATCGAATGTGAGTAGATTAGATCTACTAGATTGAGAGAGATAGAGTGGAGGTGTAGATCGGAGGAAGCCCGGCCTGTCGGTGTCTACTCCGAGGTTGTACCTGCGGGATCAAGTTCTCCTAACCCGAAGCTTGCTCCTAGGATTCTTCAGTAATTCGACTTCTAAATTCTAATAAGTTCTTGTTTTATTGTTCTTTGGTTTATGAGTTTACTTTGATCTCTTCGCGTAGAGTTTAGAGTAATCATCTCTAGCGTAAACGTGGTGTTTGGGCTAGAATACTCATAGATATCCCCTGACTAGCTAGACCGCGGTAGTAGCGAGGAACATGACATTTCCGAGTTACCTTTGCAGCCCATATCCCGTTAGTAGGATCGATAGGGTTTATAGGTGCGGGTTGAACATCCTCTGTGGTGTCTAGATTCCGTGAGCTTCCCCAATAGAACAGTAGATCATCCTTACCAAGGTTAGAACGAGACTACGGTTGCAGTCTTTTTTATACATCACTCACATCGAGAAACATTCTTTGTAGCTTAAAGGTTAGTAGTAATAGACCAGGTTAGTCAGATGCACTCTTTCTCCTAGTGGTAAAAAAAATAAATACGATACTCTGGATAACATCCCGGGTGAAGTGCTCACCGATATCCGTGCGCTTGCGGATCAATTCCTTATTGCGTTCCAAATATCAATAGATTCGATTTCACGAAGGTCTGATCAGGTGGCAGCAACAAATTTTTCCGACTCCCGTCGACCAACTCGTGTCTCCACGCACGAACGGCTAGAGACGTCCTTGACTATAACGTCGACCACCACGGGACAGACCGTCAAGCTCAAGACGAGTCCTCCGGACCAGTGTTGCCTTTACGGTGTGAGCAACGCGGCCGACCAGTTCTCGCGGCATACCCAATCTCTATTCAAGATGACAGGCTTGCCGTCGAGCCAAAACAGGCAAACATCTTGTCACTTCGTCAACATGGTCTCCATCCGCACCCTGCTAGAAGACAAATCCAGCAGTACAAGCTCCAGTACAGGATCTGTCCCTACCAAGGTCTTACACCATGAGGACGAAGACTACGATTTGGATCTGCCACCGTACCCGCCGGGTTTCTCTCACTTCCCAGTCTTTCCACCGCGACGAGGAGACCTAGTTTTCAACGTTAGTAATGACGAACCAGTTGTTAATGGAGAAACTGACGAGCAGAGACAATAATGAGAGCAGCGCAACGCCGACCGCACCCAACGGCGAGCAGACGAGGAATGACAGCTCGCCCCACATAATCTCAATGATGCTTTCGACATGGTCAGAAATCAGCAGGTCTACAAGACACCAAGCACCAACGTGGCTGTCGTCATGGCAAACTTGGATCGCCTTCCTGACGCCCCCGAATATCAGGACATCCGAGCCAACATACGGGCACATCTGATTGCGGCCATGGGACAGATCGCTACTCTGCTCAAAAGGGTTCAAGCCATTTCCTATATGGAGGTCACCTCCGACTAGACTCATCACAGCCGCACCTCACCGCGATCTGGTGGGCACCGTCGTAGCTGCTCACTTGCCAATAATCGAAGGAAGGATACCCGTCGCGACAACCGTGGTCAGGATGCCGGCAGTTACCACGAATAAAGACGCGGACGTGGTCAGGAGGTAAACCAGGACCGGGACCTACGACACAACATCCCCCCTAAGGATGTCCGCGAACGCATCAACAGGCGCATCACGGAACAAGCAGTCCATGAAAACGTGCGACACATCGAGTACGATGCAGCACACGGCCCCCCCGGCCTAAGACAGTTCTCTTCACACCTTCGCCAAGTCATATGGCCCCGCAACATCAAGCTTGAGAAGCTCAAAAAATATGACGGCAAGGAAAATCCCAAGAACTGGATCACTCTTGATGAAATCGCAGTTCGGTCAGCAGCAGGGGATGAGCACGTCATGGCCAATTACTTTCCAGTTGTCCTCGACCAAGCCGAACACCAATGGCTCCTTGGCCTACCCGAAGACTCTTTTGATTCTTGGGAGGAACTACGCCAGACTTTTATTGATAATTTCATCGCTACCTGTGAGCAGTCCGACAACAAGTACGATCTCGGGAGAATAAGGGACAGGAAGAATGAGCCCTTACGCGATTACATCTGACACTTTTCGGATATGCATCTCAAGATCCCAAAGATTTCTCACGACGAGGCTATATCAGCCTTCATCAAGGGCCTACACTTCCACGAAGCACTAAGAAGCAAGCTGTTGCGTAAAAGGCCAACCATGGTCGCCGAGCTCCTCGCCACAGCCAAAAACTACGCCGATGCCGATGACGCAGAAAAACTCATCCGAGAAGATGTGAGAGGAGCCGACCAGCCTCCCTGGCGAGATGATAGTCGCGGACGCTTTGACAACTGGAATCCTCGCCGCAGCGACAACCGCAACCACCGAGAAGGGTGGGACAGGCGTCGCGACAGCCGTGACAATTTCAGAGGAAAGCGACCTCGTGACAACGACCACAAGGTGAACACAGTCAAGCGTTCCAACGGACGGCGAGACTACCAAAAAGACTATAACAAGACGCTAAAAGGACCGTGCTAACTCCATCCTACGTCCAACCACATGATGGAAGAATGTCATGTCCTCAAAAGCATCTACACACAACGGGCCGCCTAAGGGGATACCACCAAGAAAAATAGGAAGCAGGACAGACATGGTTAGGAAGATGATGATGACGACCAGGATAGGGACCCACGACACCAATATGTCAGTCCCAACGACGTGGTACACTCCATCTTTGGAGGCAAAGTTTCCATCGAGTCCAAGCGAGAAAGAAAGCTCTTGAAAAGAGCTTGCCTGAATGTCGATAGTTCTGATGGCTTGATTGCCGATCTGAAATTTCCCCCTGGTCGCACAAAGAGATCTCCTTTAACAGGCAGGACCAGTGGGCCGCCATCCCAGAACCAGGGCATTTCCCTTTGATCCTAGACCCATGCATCAATAGCGTCAGGTTCGAGCGCGTCCTCGTTGATGGGGGTAGCTCCATTGATATCCTCTTCCACAACAACTTGCTGCTCTCAAGTTAACTCCAGCGCAACTGAAGCCGTATGACGCCTAGTTCTGGGGCGTCCTACCAGGTCAAAGTCCAGTACCTCTTGGCTAGATAACGCTGCCCGTCCAGTTCAGAACACCAGATCACTTCCGCACTGAGTTTGTCAACTTTGTGGTCGCCGACTTTGACGGGACCTACCACGCAATCCTAGGCCGCCCCTCGCTAACCAAATTCATGGTGGTTCCACACTACTCGTACCTGGTCCTCAAGATGCCGACCGAGAAGGGCGTCTTAACCGTCAGGGGCAACGTCTATACCGCGTACACTTGAGAAGAGGAAAGTTTTAAGATCACTGAGGCAATTGACCTCTCGATTCGCATGGCAGAAACTGTAGCTCAAGCCACGCAAGTTCCACCCGACCAACTCCAACTACCCGAGCAGGAGACTCCAAGGAAAAACTCAAAGTCCAAAGAGCACAAGGAAGTACAGCTGGTCAACGGCAGCCCCGAGAAGACGGCTCTCATCGGGGCCAACCTGGACCCCAAATAGGAAGACGCGCTCGTCAGGTTTCTAAGGGACAACGTAAGTGTTTTCACATGGAAACCCGCAGACATGCCCGGCGTCCCACGAAACCTGATCGAGCACTCCTTAAATGTCTTGAAGACCGCAAGACCTATATGAAAGCCCTAGTTTGGTTTTGGATAATTGATGAAACCCTAAGTACTAACCTCTATACTAAGTGTGTGTAGACTTAATAAGGTAGGTACATGCCAAGTGATGGAGCAAGAGATGATCATGGTAATGATGGTGATGACCACAAGATGATCAAGTGCTCAACTTGGAAAAGAAGAAAGAGAAAAACAAACCCCAATGGAGATCAAGGCAAAGGTATTGCTTAGGGTTTTGGTTTTGGTGATCAAGACACTATAGAGAGTGTGATCACATTTAGGATAGATAGCCGTACTATAAAGAGGAGAATTCTTTGGCTAAGCGGTTATCAAGTGCCACTAGGTGTCATTGTTCATGAGCATGCATTTAGAACCTAGTGAGCTAACTTAACTCCTTCAAAGAAAATGTTTGTGAAAATGCTAACACGCGTGCACACGTTGGTTCACACGTTGTGGTGTTGGCACACTTTGAGAAGGAGGTGGAGCTTGAAGGGTAGAGAGAGGATGGGTTCCTCTCTCCCTCCCGCAGACAGTGCCTGGCCCAGTTAGGGTAAGGCACTGGACGATAGGCACCGGACGCTGGCTTGAGCATCCGGTGTGCGGGCGTTTTGTGACCCTCTCTGCGCATGAGTCCGGTTGCTCAGCGTCCGGTGCACTGCAGGTGACCGTTAGACTCTGACACGAGAAGTTCAAAAGGTGACACGTGGCTGACGTTGGAGCACCGGACGCAAGGGCTGAGCGTTCGGTGCCCCTTTAAGAGCGTCCGGTGACCCCGAGTTTTGCCCAGTGAAAGAGCCAATGGCTCTATTTGCTTGAGGGGCTTATAAATACGTGTTTGGCCGGCTTGGGGCTCACTCTCTAGGCATTCTTGACTACTAGACATCCTTGTGAGCCTAAGAAAACATCTCCCACTCATCTCCTTCATAGATTATACATCTTTGTGAGATTGGGAGTGATTCCAAGTGCATTTGCTTGAGTGATTGCATCTAGTGGCACTTGGGGATCGTTTTAGTTGCGGTTTTCTTGTTACTCTTGGTGGTTGCCGCCACCTAGACGGCTTGGAGCAGCGGAGGAGCATTGGCACGAGTTGGTGATTGTTCGTGACCATCTCCCGGTGATTGTGAGGGGTCTTGTACCTTCTCCGGCGGAGAGCCGAAAGGTAACTCTAGTGGATTGCTCGTGTCATTGAGCTACCTCACTTGTGGGTAGGTTCTTGTGGTGTCCTAGTGAGGACGAGGTTTGTGCTACACCTCTTAGCCACCGAACCACCAAGTGTTGGTCGACACAACGGGGACGTAGCGTGCCGGCTAGAACGTGAACCTCGGGAGAAAAATTGTTTGTCTCCTTTGTGCTTGTTCATTGGATTTCTCCCGATGATTGGACTTCATATTATTGATTGGTTCATCCCCTCTACGCGGCGGTATAAAGATCAAACCATCTCTCTTACTTTCCCGCAAACTAGAGTAGTTTACTTCTTGTATAGAAACTTTAGATAGCTTTCTAGTGTAAGTAGTGACATAGCTCTTGTGTGCCTAGAGATTATACCAACTAGAATTGTTGGATAGGTGGCTTGCAAACACCCCTTTAGAGCTAGAGCAAAAAGCTTCGCTTCGTTATTTACTAACCTCTTGCTCTAGTGAGTTTGTAGAATTTTTAAATAGGCTATTCACCCCCCTCTAGCCATATTAGGACCTTTCACTATAAAGCAGAAGCTACGACGGTTCGCTCGTGACAAAAAGGAGGCTATTAGGACAACAATTACATGGCTTTTAGCAGCCAGATTTATTAAAGAAGTGTATCATCCCGATTGGCTTGCCAATCTAGTCCTTGTAAGAAAAAAAAATAATGAATGGAGAATGTGCGTTGATTACACTGATCTCAATAAACACTGTCCTAAAGATCCTTTCGGTCTCCCTCGTATCGACGAGGTGGTCGATTCAATGGCCGGATGCGAACTCCTTTCTTTTCTCGACTGTTACTTTGGTTATCACCAGATCTCACTAAAGGAAGATGACCAGATCAAAACCTCCTTCATCACTCCTTTTGGTGCATATTGCTACACCACCATGTCCTTTGGACTAAAAAACGCCGGAGCCACCTATCAACGTGCTATTCAACAATGCCTCCACGACGAGATACGCGATGACCTCGTCGAGGCTTACGTCGACGACGTTGTCGTAAAAACCAGGGACGCGAGCACCCTGATCGACAACTTAGACTGCACTTTTAAAGCACTGAATAAATACAAGTGGAAACTCAACCCTAAAAATGCATCTTCGGGGTCCCCTCTGGTCTGCTGCTCGGTAACGTCGTCAGCCACGACGGCATACAGCCGAACCCCTCAAAGTTAAGGCGGTGCTCGATATGCGACCACCCAAGAACGTCAAAGACATTCAAAAGCTCACGGGGTGCATGGCTGCCCTTAGCCGATTTATTTCTAGGCTGGGAGAAAAAGGGCTCCCCTTTTTCAAACTTCTAAAAGCATCGGAGAAATTCTCCTGGACAGAAGAGGCTTACGCTGCGTTCACCCAGCTCAAAACTTTCCTTACCTCACCACCCGTCCTCACCGCACCTCAACCTAATGAGGACCTGCTCCTTTACATAGTAGCAACTGATCGGGTCGTCTCCACGGCGATTGTGGTTGAGCGGGACGAACCAGGCCATGTCTACAAAGTCCAGAGGCCTGTATACTTCATAAGCGAAGTCCTAAACGAATCCAAGACCAGGTATCCTCAGATACAAAAGCTAATCTACGGCATCTTAATCACCTCAAGAAAGTTGAAGCACTACTTCGACGGCCATCGTGTTTTAGTCACTACTAGTTTTCCTTTGGGGGACATTTTGCGCAATAAGGACACCAACGACAGAATTGTAAAGTGGGCAATGGAGTTATGCCCATTTTCTTCGGATTTTCAGAGTCGCACCACCGTCAAGTCCCAGGCCCTGGTCGACTTCATCGCGGAATGGATAGATCTCAATGAGCCCCCCTCTCCAGATGTCTCCGGCCACTGGTCAATGTTCTTCGACGGATCTTTGAACATCAACAGAGCCGGTGCCGAAATACTTTTCGTTTCGCCAAACAAGGACAAACTCCGCTACGTCCTTAGGATCCTCTTTCCAGCATCAAACAACGTCGCCGAATACGAAGCTTGCCTGCACGGTATTCGATTGGCTGTTGAACTAGGAGTCAAATGCCTTGACGTCCAAGGTGACTCTGCCTTGGTCATCAACCAGCTAAATAAGGAGTGAGACACACTCACGAAAAGATGGACCTCTACTGCAAAGAAATCCGGAAGTGGGAATCAAATTTTTACGGCATAGAATACATCCACGTGGTCCGGGACTAGAATCAAGCAGCAGATGCACTGTCAAAGATAGGATCATCCCGGGCCCAAATTCCGCAATGCGTTTTCGTTCAGGACATTCACACGCCAAGCGTCGGTAGTGTTGGGCATTCTTAACGTCACTGCCAAAAGTAGACTTAGTTTTCTAATTCTAATAACGGCGCCAAAAATGCCAAACCTATCCCTCATGCCACTTAAGCCGAGTTGTCATCCCCAGCATGACATGAGAGACGCGGTATTGAAATATGCAATTGCTCTTGTAAATAAATAATAAATGAGATCTGCAAGCGCACAGATTAATACCGATGTAGCATTTTAACCGGGAAGTATTCCAGGTATCGTTATTTATATTTTTACCACTGGGAAGGGATTGCTAAACATCAATGTTGATTATGGAATAGAATATAGGATTGAGTATTTATCATTGCATGTATAATTGAGAGCATTTATCTATCTCTTTCATACAGGGATAAACGTCACATAAAATATAGATAAAGTATGAATGGTGACAAAGATAATTAATCTGATCAGCATAACTTAGCCACATATAAATATGATAAGCACCTCAATAGATAGTCTAGCAAGTCATTAGCATGGAATTAGGACGAACTACAAGAATATTTCCTAAGTTATTCTCAACTATAAAGTCTAGCATATCATAGTTAGTGCAATTATACTTGGCAATCATTGCGAGACAGGACTACGCCCATGCATAGTGATATTATCAAGGAATATGAGAAACATAGCAATAACTCCCCTGTAATAATGTTGTTCTGCCAGCCCTTTACACGAGAGGGGGACTATATAAGAATCAATGGAGCTGTCACTACCACGAAGTACCCCGCGATCTGGCATATAGGGTACAATCGCAGATAAATACGGTATAGGCACCACGCCTACACAATACTTATCATTTACCCACGGTACACATGGATAAACGCTATACGATCCTAAACATGTATATAATTCCAATCTAACTAAGCCAAGCATATAACTATGATAAACTAAGAACAATATAATTGCGAATATAAACAAGTAGAGCAAAGTCATAATCAATATATTGAAGTAGAACAAAGTCATATTCATAATATTGAAGAACAAAGATGAACAATTGAAGAACAATAGAGAATTACCAAGAATCCTCTTGACAGATCCAGAAACCAATCGAAGATTGACTCCTTCTAGTTCTAATCCTATGTAGCTATGCTAAACTAGAGATCTAATTGATGTGGTGGCTCTAGGGCTTGATCAGAGGCTTCTTCTCCCAAGATGAATAATGAATTAGGGTTCAGAGGTCCTCTCCTCCAGAGGCTAGGGGGTCTCCTTATATAGTCCTTCCAAGTGAATGTGTGCCGTTGGATCAAACCGACATTAATCGCACAGTTTTCCTTGATCCTTTAGGTCGGTGGAGCATGATCCACGAAGTTGAAGCTGATTGGCCCCGAGGCCAGGGCGGGCGCCCAAGGGGGGAGGACGGGCGCCCTGCCCCCGAGCCCGTTCGGTCTCTCGTTCGTTCCCGTGGCTTCTGGACTCTTCTAGATGTTAGATAATTGCACGACACGTTAATATCTCTATGTAAACCCGACGTGTGGGCCTTTCTTCCATAATTCCTGATAACCCCCTGCAGAAATAGACAAACACCAAAACTCGTGGAATTCTGTCAGATAAAACCCTAAGTCTGGGTGTCGGTTGCATTTGGATCATTTTCCTTATTTATTTGTTAATTAAATTTGATACTTAAGGACCGTCAACAAACTCCCCCAAGCTTACCTCTTGCTCGTCCCTGAGCAATGATAGACTCAGTGATGGATCAAAAGTTGCTGTAATTCCTTTAAAGTTGACGGTACACATGCTTTCAAATGAGGTCTCATCTCTGAGCTAGAGTAAACTGTCAAGACTTAAAACTTACTTATTTTACCTTTCAATATGGGACTTGTAACCGTCACTTTTGTCTTGAGTAGTTAAAAGATAGAATGGTCTAGTCAAGTGCCATGTCTCTTATTCTTGATCAGCTATAGCTCTAGAGTTTTTGCAGATTTTCAAATAAAACTCAGAGATTCCTTGTATGACTCTCTCATATCTCTCTTTTGTAGTATTTCTGGATCCTTACCAAGGCAGTGATGGTACATGCTGTTGATAGTCCTTAAGTATCAAATATAATCAGCAAATAAACAAAGAAAAGGATCCAAATCCAATCAACATCTAGACTTAGGGTTTTATCTGACAGAATTCCACGAGTTTTGGTGTTTGTCTATTTCTGCAGGGGTTATCAGGAATTATGGAAGAAAGGCCCACACGTCGGGTTTACCTAGAGATATTAACGTGCCGCACAATTATCCTACATCTAGAAGAGTCCAAAAGCCACGGGAACGAACGAGAGACCGGACGGGCTCGAGGGCAGGGCGCCCGCCCTCCCCCCTTGGGCGCCCGCCTTGGCCTCGGGGCCAATCACATTCAACTTCGCGGATCATGCTCCACCGACCTAAAGGATCAAGGAGAACCGTTCAATCAATGTCGGTTTGATCCGACAGCCCACATTCACTTGGAAGGACTATATAAGTGTTCGACATTCTTAACGTCACTACCAAAAGTAGACCTAGTTTTCTATTTCTGATAACGGCGCCAAAAATGCCAAACCTATCCCTCATACCACTTAAGCCAAGTTGTCATCCCCAGCATGACATGAGAGATGCGGTATTGAAATATGCAATTGCTCTTCTAAATAAATAACAAATAAGATCTACAAGCGCATAGATTAATACCGATGTAGCATTTTAACCGGGAAGTATTCCAGGTATCGTTATTTATATTTTTACCACTGGGAAGGGATTAGTAATCATCAATTTTGATTATAGAATGGAATATAAGATTCAGTATCTATCATTGCATGTATAATTGAGAACATTTATCTAACTCTTTCATACAGGGATAAGTGTCACATAAAGGATATATAAAGTAATGAATCGTGACAAAGATAATTAATCTGATCAGCATAACTTAGCCAAATATAAATATGATAAGCACCTCAATAAGATATTCTAGCAAGTCATTAGCATGGAATTAGGACGAACTACAAGAATATTTCCTAAGTTATTCTTAACTATACAGTCTAGCATATCATAGTTAGTGCAATTATACTTAGAAATCATTGTGAGACAAGATTACGCCCATGCATAGTGATATTATCAAGGAATATGAGAAACATCGCAATCACTCCCCTGTAATAATGTTGCTCTGCCAGCCCTATACATGAGAGGGGACTATATAAGAATCAATGGAGCTGTCACTACCACGAACTACCCCGCGATCTGGCATATAGGGTACAATCGCAGATAAATACGATATAAGCACCACGCCTACACAATATCTATCATTTACCCATGGATCCGATGGATAAACGCTATATGATCCTAAACATGTATGTAATTCCAATCTAACTAAGCCAAGTATATAACTATGATAAACTAAGAACAATATAATTGCGAATATAAACAAGTAGAGCAAAGTCATAATCAATATATTGAAGTAGAACAAAGTCATATTCATAATATTGAAGAACAAAGATGAACAATTGAAGAACAATCGAGAATTACCAAGAATCCTCTTGACAGATCCGGAAACCAATCGAAGATTGACTCTTTCTAGTTCTAATCCTATGTAGCTATGCTAATCTAGATATCTAATTGATGTGGTGGCTCTAGGCTTGATCAGAGGCTTCTTCTCCTGATGAATAATGAATTAAGGTTGAGAGGTGCCCTCCTCCAGGGGCCAGGGGGTCTGTTTTATAGTCCTTCCAAGTGAATATGGGCCGTTGGATCAAACCGACATTGATTGAACGGTTATCCTTGATCCTTTAGGTCGGTGGAGCGTAATCCCCAAAGCGAGTCCTGATTGGACTCTAGGTCAGGGCGGGTGCCCTAAGGGGGAGGGCGGGCGCCCTGCCCCCTCGCCCGATGTTGGGTATTTTAAACGCAAACAGAAAAATCCGCAAGCGCACGGATAACGATGTAGCCTTCACCCGGGAGTATTCCAGAGTATCGATTTTCCACAAGGAACGTGAGTGTACTAATTAAGATCCAAGATCGCCCAAGGATAACTATATAATTATTTTATGGTGGGAAGAGAGGAAGTTTCCTGAGAATTCTCTAGTTGATCTAAGAATCAAGAATTACTTCAAGATTATCTATATCGGGACATCAGAGCACTAATCACGGAAAGAGATGAGAAGGGGGCTAGGAAGGTCTGACTACGGTCCTACAAACACCGATCCGAACGAGGTGGAATACGTCGACCGTTAGGGCTGTCACTACCCTAAGGCTACCACAACAATCCGCAGGATTGGGTGCAATTCCAGGTAATTGCAAGACTAAACACCTCGTCTAATCTATTAATTACTACTCTAGCGTTATAAAGACTAGAGCACTTGATGCAAACGGGAATCCAATAAATAACTTGAATGTAAATAAAAGTAATTAAACAACTTAGGAATTATGAATTGAAGAACCTGGAGAACGATGAAGAACGAACCAGTTGCTGCAGAAGTACAATGTTGAGGAAGATCCGACAGATCCGACTCCTCCTCCGCTCTCCTCTTCTCTCTCCCTATTTTCTAGATTACAACTAGAACTAACTAGAACTAGAACTAGATGAACTAGAACTAGATCTAGATGAACTAGAGGTAGAACTAGAAGAACTAGAGGGATCCTCTCTACTTGGATGAAGAATTGAAACCCTAACTTTGATTCTGTAGAAGAGGTATGATCTCCAGGGGCTAGGGGGTCTGGTTTTATAGTCCCTTCAAGTGAATATGGGACATTGGATCAAACCGACATTAATCGCATGGTTTTCCTTGATCCTTTAGGTCAGTGGAGCGTTGTCCCCGAATTGGACTTTGATTGAGCACTGTAGCAGGGCGGGCGCCCTCAGGACTAGGGCGGGCGCCCTGTGCCTGAGCCCTCTCGGCCTCCGCTTCGTTCCCGTGGCTTCTGGAGTCTTCTAGATGATAGAAAATTGCGCGGCACGTTAATATCTCTTTGTAAACCCGATGTGTGGGCCTTTCTTCCGTATTTCCTGATAACCCCCTGCAGAAATAGACAAACACCAAAACTCGTGGAATTCTGTCAGATAAAACCCTAAGTCTGGGTGTTGATTGCATTTAGATCCTTTTCCATGATTAGTTGATGGGTAAATGTGAGCATTAAGGACCGTCAACAAGCTCCCCCAAGCTTAACCTTTGCTCGTCCCTGAGCAAAGATGGACTCAAGAGTTTCTGCAGTGGTTTTATGCCTTAAAAATACACATTCGTTCAAACAAGATCTCATCTCTGGGTTAGGGTAAACTGTCAAGACTAAAAACTTACTTGTTTTACCTTTTACCATGGGACTTGTAACCGTCACTTCTGTCTTTGAGCAGTTAAAAGATAGAACGGTCTAATCAAGCGCCATGTCTCATGTTCTTCGATTAACTATAGCTCTGGAGTTTTTTGTAGATTTTCAAATAAAACTCAGAGATTCCTTGTATGACTCTCTCTAGTCTCTCATTTGTGGTATTTCTGGATCCTTACCAAGGCAGTAATAGTGTATGCCTTCTCTCAAAGTATGTGGTATTTTTGGTATGAGGCATAGTGGCATTGCCTTCTCTCTCACCCTACTCGAATAAGGTTTTGATATCTGGAGCTCATAGGTGGGAGACAGCTAATACATACTTACAAGATATTTATTGCATAGTCAAACCATGGATCCAGAAGATCAAGTCAATAAGTCAAATCAAGATGTGGATGTGTGGCGAATGAATGGTGCATGGTAATGATGGTGATAACAATGGTGAAAGTCTAATTCTACTTGTGCTCTTTTGAGGGGGTACATACCTTTCTTGCTCTTTTAAAACTTTTTGTGGAGAATGAGATGCTCTATATTTTCTTTTCCTCTCACGTGGGTATCTTGTACCCCTAATTCTACAGTCGGACACTTGTCCATTTTTACCTCTTGTCTCACTTTTTCTTTCTTTCGAGGTTCCGGGCACTTGCCCCTTTTTATTTCCTCGTATCTTTTTTTTATTTTTTAGAGCACTCATCTCTTGAAATAATATAGCAAGTTATAGTAACCAAGATAACTTGAGCATTTATTTCACAGGGGAAAAATAGAAATGTTTTTGGCTATTCTCTCCCAGATTAGGAGTTGAATATTTTTGGGTGGTTCTGGAGATGAAAATGAGTGGATATATGTGGATGCGTACTTCCGGAGTAGAAGCAGCATGTGTGAGTGCACGTGCAAGTGAATCTTGATTTAACCACATGACAAGCTCCTAAGGGTCTACACAGCTTGACCACACTCAATGCTCATAAGCAGTAAAAAAAATAAATAAATGTGTGGCTCAAAGTTTAGCAAGCATGTATATATGGTTGTGTCGACGAAAGCTGGTCGGCAGTCTACCTTGGGGTATACCCACGGTATTAGTTTATCGGTAGACGGTGCGCAAACTACGAACTCGATGGTGACGCAAGACACGGACAAGCTTTTTATCCAGGTTCGGCCGCCGAGTTGGCGTAATACCTACGTCCTGCGTCTGGTTGTATTGATTTGTGTTGAGAGAATATGATGTGTCCTAGGGGGGTCCCTTGCCCCTCCTTATATAGTCTGGAGGGCAGGGTTACAGATCTGGAAACTAATCCTAGTCGGTTACAATTGCCATGGATAATTCGATATCAATTCCTATTCTAACCGACTAGAATCCTGCTTGATCTCCCCATCTTGTTTCCTTGCGCGAAACTCCAGGTTGTCGGATCAAGCCTTGAACTCGTCTCGTAATGGGCCAAGCTTCCTGGCCGAAGTCTAACCGTAAGGGTATAGGGGTTTATACCCCCACAGCTAGTCCCCGAGCACCATGTATTGTGATGTAACCGCCGTCTTGAGCTTCTTCGATCAGTGAGACTTGACGTCTTCAATAAGTGGGAAAGTCACCCAAACAGTTGCAACGGTTCTTTGACCAACTCAAAAGACAGTTGATCAACATTGACATCGAAGAAGCGAGTTGTTCGAAGAATGCATGGTGCTATAAATTTAAAAAGATTTCTTTTCCTGGTGAAGTGTGCCCACTTTACTTTTTTGAAACGTATAAACATCAAAAAAGCAAGCATATTCACCGCAAGGTGAAGTGTGCCCACTTAGTCCCCGAGCCTGGTAGTAGGTGACGTAGGCACGTGGTGCCAGGGTCAAAATAAAAGTCCTCAAAGAAATTCTGTAACTAAGATGCATCGCCAGATGCATCGTACCGATGTAGTCCCCGAGCTTGCTGGAAGGCGAAGTATGAGCCTTGTAGCAAGGTCTAAAAAATAGAATTTACCAGTCCGTCTGCAATTGAATAGACTAATCGACCAGTCCCCGGGTGTATAATAGTATGACGACCAGTCCCCAAGCACCAAGTGCGCTCCTTAGAATTCTGCGTTGCTATACTGTACGACCAGTCCCCGAGCATCGAGTTCTCGGTGGTCGGTGCAGTCTTTGAAGTTCCGAGCTGATAGACTGGGCGACCAGTCCCCGAGCGTCGAGTGCTCGGTGGTCGGTGCAGTCCTTGAAGTTCCGAGCTGATAGACTGGGCGACCAGTCCCCGAGCGTTGAGTGCTCGGTGGTCGGTGCAGTCCTTGAAGTTCCGAGCTGATAGACTGGGCGACCAGTCCCCGAGCGTCGAGTGCTCGGTGGTCGGTGTAGTCCCCGGACTGTTGACTCTCTGGCATATTTGTCTTATTTTTATTGAAACGATCTTTTCAGTTAAAGTTGACATGACGAGACCTCCTGATGGGTTGTCGGATGGACGCATAAAAAGTTGCGCCTGGCAACTGTACAGCCGCCCTTTGCGTGGTTTGAGAAAAAGGGAACCATCAATTGGTACGAAAACTCCGCCGCATTAATTGTCTATAATCATTATAAACCGAAACGCCGCATCCGCCGCATGGCCCGCCCACTTCCCGAGAATACGGGAAGTGGGAGAGGTGGAGTTGCGGGTTATAAAAGCCTGACAGTTCCGCATGTACTCCTTACCCTGCCATTGCCCTCAAGCCTTCCATTTTCGCCTCCTTCAATCACCTGCATCTTCGTAACCCAAATCCACTTCTCACCTCCAATGGCGAAGAGCAACGCCAAGAAGAGGGCTGAACTGATGGCCAAGGAGTGGAAGAAGTCCCGCAGCACCACCAAATCCCTCGGTGACCTCGTCGACATGGGACTCCTGCACAGCTCGGAGCTCGGCGGCTGGAGAGCACCGGAAGGAGAAAGCTTCCCCAACCCTCGTGCCGGTGAGATCGTCGTGTTTGAAGATTTCGTTAAGAGGGGCTTTGGGGTTCCAGTTCATCCTTTTCTCCAAGGTCTTCTTCTGTATTATGAGATCGGGATTTGCAATCTGCACCCGAACTCAATTCTCCTTATTTCCACGTTTATTCATCTGTGCGAGGCCTATGTTGGCATAGAGCCGCACTTCGATCTTTTTCGTTACCTTTTCTGCTTGAGGAAGAAGGGAGCAGTTGGAGGCTCCAAGGTTGCAGGTGGAGTGTACCTCAACCTTCGTGATGGAATGAAGAAGCACTACCTGCACTGTCCATGGAACACTTCCTTGACCGAATGGTATAGGAAGTGGTTCTACGTCAGGGAGGAACCGGGCAGCTCCACGTTCTGCGACGTGGGGTACATTCCCGAGAAGAGGGTAAGCTGGACCGACCGACCGGAGTTCGACGGTCAAGTGGCGGATCTGATGAAGCTGATCGACTGGTCGCGCCTGGATGGGCTTGGCGTGGTCGGCAACTTCATTTGTCGTCGGGTGATGCCCTGCCAGAAGAGGGTGCACTCGGCGTACGAGTATTCCGGAAGCGTGGACCCGACCAGGATGTGACCGGAGATCTTGGAGAAGGCGGAGGTACAACGGCTGTTGAACGAGCTGTTCAACTTTGCGGACGGAGGCTTCATCCGCGGCAGTGATCGGGTGCAAGCCTTCAAGTTAGGCCGACCAGCACCAAAGGTATGTTGCAGAGTATTTTGTTTTAGCATTCGTATATCGTCTGTAGCAGACTCATCTTTGTTGCTTTTGCAGATCGGCGATGTCGACCGGTGCACAGTGTATGTATCACTGGCACCGGGGATGGAGAATCCTGCGGGAGAAGACTTGCCAGAAGGCAATGCTGCTAGGTGTACTCGTTACACCAGCAGTGAGGAGGAACAAGCCCGCCCCGTCCCGACCACCGAGGAGAGGGTAGCGGGGAAAAGGCCATTGCCGGCAGATCCCTTGCCGACACCGATGTTGCCAGCAGATCTACCGGCGGAGAGCAGCCAAGCGCCGAAGCGTCGTCGGCTCGTGCGGATCGTTGACGACGACGACGACGAGGAGGCTGCGCCGTCGTTAGTCCGACGGCCTTGGAGCCGCCCAGATAACGCGCCGGCCGCTACTGATCGAGTGGCCAGCGACCCCCCTGCACCACAAGTTGTCGAGATGGGGGCGCAGGTGCCGACCGGCCGGGCGAGGAGGAGGTTCACCGCGACCCACCGTCGATCAGACCTGTAAGTGTTCGACTTACGTATTTTGGACTCCTCTTTGCTTTTTTTTTTAAATTATACTTTTGTTCCTGTAGTGCGGCGTCGGATGTCGACCCCGGCCAGGCTGCCAGCCAGGGGACGGGGGAGCCTGTCCGCGCTGCTGAAGATACGACCCCCCAGACCACAGAGCAGCCTACAGCTGCAGCCGCGCATCGGAGCACCGAGGGGCTCCCGACCGCGGCACCGACTACGACAGGCAGCCCGACCAGGGCTGAAGAGGCTCCCCCAGCTGGCCCCACAGAAGAGGAGGGAAGATCCCCGACCCCTCCTCCTGCCGGGGGGAGTGAAGTCCCCACGCCGCCCCGAGCAGGAACCTCTTCGGCTGCAGGCTCCCCAGGTCTGGTCCGAGGGCCAGTAATGCCTGGGACCACCACCGGGGGTGACGCAGCGCAGGAGGAGGAAACCCGGGCGGCCCCCGATGACGAGGTGGAAGAGATTGAGGGTCGTCCCCGTGATGGCCGCCAACACCTGTATGTGTGGCGCCAACGCGGGGATCACTTTATCAGGCATGAGGAGCTCGCCGAGACCGAGGAGGCCACCAGGGTGGAGTGCGCGGCCAAGCGCCTCGTCGACGAAGTCAAGGTAAGCGACTTTTTGTACTGCTGTACATTCTATGCCTTGTCTTGCATGGTCGTTATATGCTCGCGTTGTAGGGCGCAATGAAAACGGCAAAGTACCGGAAACGGTGCTTTGACCAGATAGAAGGCGTCGTGGCCGAGAACAAGGCCCTTGCCGCGGAGGTAGACCGGCTGCGGTCGGAAGTCGGGGAGAAGGTGGCCGAGATGAGTGCCCAAGAGGAGCGTCGTCTTGACCTCACTCGTCGCTTGGCCGACCAGTACCGGCAGCGAGAAGGTTAGTCACACGCTCCGAGTAGCTTTGCGTACTTGTGTAGTTTGCTTTACTGACCAGTTTATGATTCACGCAGACTTGGAGGAGGAGGTGGCGCGCCTCCGACAAGAGAAGGAGCAGCTCAGCCAACAGCTCGCCGGTGCGCTGGAGTCCGGGCGGCGAGCAGGAGAGGAATTGGGTCGAAAGGACCGGGAATTATCTGGTAATGGGTGCCGCCTTGTTAGCTGCTGCTTGTCGCCCCTTTGTTTGTTTGGTATGCCGAAAATAACGCTTTGTTTCGTTTGCAGTGCTCAAGATGAACGCCAAGAAGCACCTGGATGATCTGATCAAGGACCGGGACTCCTGGAAGGTCAACTGTTGCAGGATCTGGAAAGGAGTGTCCCCAGTCCTAGACCTGATCAGTCCCGAGCTCCCGGAGAGCCAGCCCCGCGCGCCGCAGTTGACCCCGGTCGAGAAGGCGCAACGGGCGTGGGACTGGCTCCAGCAGTTCGTGAAGGACGCCGGGGAGTTTGCCGGCGCGCACGTCCTCAGCATGGTGCGCGCCCACTACCCCCTGGTCGACTTGAGCAGGCTGGAGAAGGGGTACCCGAAGGAGGTCGGCCCACAGGAAGCGGACGAGCTTCGGGGTAGTCTGCTGGACTTGTCGTCGACAGTGATCGGCGACATCAATCTGTGCGGAACGGCCACTCCCCCAGACCAGCCGAGTTCAGATAAGTCGGCCAGGGAGTTGTCGGGCGCGTCCGTTGCGGGAGATGGGCGGTCGACGCCTGCGGTCTCGACCAGCCAGGCGCCGGTGGCCCCGACCCCTTCGTCCGGGCAGCAGGGCCAGGCGGGTGATCAGCCCGAGCAGCTAGGCCAATAGAGTAGTCTGTAGGAATAGACTAGTGTCTGCCCGTCAGGGTATTTATTGTAAACTTTGTATGTAAAGTTTGTAATAAAGTTTGCTTTTTGTCATGACTGTTTTTTTTTGAGCGATGTAAGAATATCTGAGTGACGTGTCACCGTATTCGTCTTGGTAGTCGTTAAGAGCATCCATTGCAGGAGTTTTGCCGAGTGCTGTGTGCGACAAGGTATAGGCAAAAAATAGAGAATTTCATTATCAACAATTATAAGATACTTACAAAGGAAAGTTATTAAAACTTTATGGATAGAAACGTCGCAGTTTGTCTATGTGCCAAGAGTTAGGCACTCGTGTTCCGTCTGGGTATGCCAATCTGTAGGACGTAGGTCGTGTGACCTCGGTCACCACGAAGGGTCCTTCCCAGGGAGTGGATAGCTTGTGCATTCCCTCCTGGCTTGTTTTCCATCGAAGTACCAGATCGCCGACCACGAAGGAACGGTCCTTGACGTTCCTGTTGTAGTATCGCCTGACTGCCGCGAGATATTTTGCTGTTCGGAGACAAGAATCTAAACGCTTTTCCTCCATGCAATTGATTTCGAGTTCTCTGGCGTTGTCAGCGGTCGCCTGGTCGAAGTGTTCGATTCTAGGAGATCCGAAGTGTATGTGTTGATGCAAAACTGATCTGCAAACACAAAGGGCTAATACCCGATTCAAACGTTAAGGCGTGCCAGCCGATTTGACCTTGCTATCGGCAAAGGTGATAACTCGAATACTTTAGTCCTGACAACAGCGATGCGCCCGGATGTCACGGCTAAGAGGTACTCACACGGAACTCGAGAACACGCCGAGCTTAAGTCGACGAATTCCTAAGAACTCGTAATAAAAGGAAAAAAGTATGACGAAGTCGTCGAAAAGTAGATGCTGGAATATGAGTAAAAACGTGTGTTTGATTGATTTCTTGATTCTTTGATTACAAGGTCCTAGGGTTTATATTTATACCCTGCTCAAAGAGCTACGACCAGACACGATTAGAATTCGAATTCCAAATTACACGGAATCCGTATACAAAACGATGCAAATAACTAAGGAAATAATAAAACTATCCTTCGTGACAAACCGAAACTCCTCCACATGACAACTGGCAGCTTCCGGACTCCTCCTTCGCGTCATCGGCAATCCCCTTGCCATAGTCATCGGCAGACCTTTTTATCCAGTCATTGGCACCATATTACTACCTGTGGACTTAGTCACATTCAACCTCTCCCTCATCGGCAACCATCCTCATCAGCAACCCGCATCGTACTGCCACCCTATCCTGCCATCCTGGACACGTGCCCAAAAATGGTGTCAACACATGCCCCCCAGTTTCGGAGTATAAAACTATTAATGCTCCGAAATTCTCTGCAGTAAGGATGCCTTCTCCGCAATTAATGCTCCTAATCTGGTAACCGACAACCTCAATCTGGACAACTCTGATCCTAATCCTCTGCAGATTCCTTGAAATCCCCAACTTCCTAAACGGGCATCTTTCTTGGTCATACATCGGCAACAATACCGTTACAAAGACCTGCCGATGCTCTGACCAGGATATTCGCAAAAACGGTTACCTCCCCTCTATCCGCCCATCGGCAAGATGACCGTTATAGAATATCGCCGATGGACCGACCAGGAGATCTCGCACAGTAAAATATCTTTAGATAATGACCGCTTCCTGTCAAATCACCTGCACAATCCCTGGATTACTGTGCGAACAGTTACCATATCCACCTGAGTACCCTCGGGCTTCTCGGATGCGGCAAAGAAATAAGTCGGATTTGCCCTTGCCCATCTTGTCCTATAAATAGTTCCTTCTTGGGTACTCCTCCCCCATTACACCATTCTACTATCCAACTTTGCTTTTCCAGCGGCGGCGCCATTTACAACCCTCAAGATCTCCGACAAGCACTCCTCTTCATCAACTCCGGTGCCCTCCAACGTCCTCTACACGACAAGATGGCCATTGGCTTCGTCGTCCCTGAGGTCAGACTTCCATCTCATCTCCTGTACTTTTTCTCGCATTCCTGTTCATCTGCGATTCATCCTACTGAATATCTTCCTTTTCCTTTTTCTTTGTATTTTTATTCCCCAAAACACTAGGAATTGTCCAACAAAATTTTCATCCCTACCGATCAACCACACCTTCAGTGCCTCGGCCCTCTAGGGAATCCAGATCCAACCGACCTTATCAATGTAGAAACCAACAGGATCCCCTTTAGAGCCGAAAACTTTTCTTTAGATCTGTGGAAAGACACCTTTCGCTCTTGGCCCAGCCCTACTGTAGGGTGGAAAGATTGGTTCTTGAGGGTCAGCAATTCTTATGAAGTCCAGTGGGGTGAGAGGAAGCTAGCTCAATGCATTAGGCTATCCATTGCCGATATGCACAGGAACGAGTCGCTGCTGATAGCTGCATCCTACTTTTGGTCAGACACTCTCAATGCTTTTGTTTTTGGCCACGGCCCTGCTTCTCCTACCCTTGTCGATGTAGCCATGCTCACTGGGCTAGATATATCTTCTGCCGATAGCACCCATTTTTTTGATACTGCCCCCAGTGCCAAAGTGGAGACTCGCGCTATCGGCGGTTGGTCAGGGTACATCCAGAAGTACCGCGGGAGAGGGCCTGTCACCATAAAGGAGCAAACCACCTTTCTGAACATGTGGCTGGACAAGTTTGTATTCTGTGGTCGATCGGCAGGACCAACTTCCGTCTATCTATCGGCAGCAGAAAGACTGGCTAGCGGTGGCCAATTTCCTCTCGGCCGATATTTGCCCAGCGCTGTTTACCACCTTCTTCATCAGGTAGCCCAGAAACTCCTGCTTGGCCAATCCATCGGCAACTTGGGAGGCCCCTGGTGGTTTATTAATATGTGGCTCAATCTGCACCTGCATAAGCGCCTTGATTTCAACTTGTTCTCACAGCACTTCCCAAGAGATATAGCCGAGAATCATGTGTTGGGTGAAGAGGAATCGGCAACGTGTGCCCCCTTGAACTTTGGCGAAGCCGTTATAGTCTTACCCGGTTCAGGGAACAATCCGGATCAGATCGGCCGATTCTTCGAGACTCTGTATGAGGGTCTGGCTAGAGATGAACGACCATGGCTGGCTTATGACGACCCAGACAATATGCTCCCTCTGACCTTCAATCCATTTGATGAAGCTCTCGACAGGGACAATGAGGTGATGATGGCAATTGTGACTCCCAGAGCCATACCAGTGAATTTCTTCGGTAGCACAAAAACCTCTCCCCAAACCTATGAATTTTATAATCCATCGGCATTAGCTCGCCAACTAGCTTTCGGCCAATTGCCGATTGCACTTCCTTATGCCGATGTAATAAAGCCCAGAGAACCCATCGCCAACCTTCTCGAGTGGACTCGAGTAGCCCAGCTACCACCAAATGCCGATACAGATGTAGATCTGTCAGAATGGGTTCCAGCTGCCTTTATCACTCAGGCATACAAGCTATGGTGGGCAGAATGGAAAGAGAATCTATTCTGCAGATCGGCCCTCTCATACCGCGGCATGATCGACCCCAAATACGAAGTCCCTGATGACACTGTAAGTATTTTAAACCGATGTCTCATTTTCCAATACTATTTCCATCGGTAACTTACCCCTGTATTCCTTTTGCAGATTGACAACACCCCCCCATCGGTTAGCAGGAGTGGCAAGCCGATCGACTTGTTCCCATCAGGCCCGATCTCCTCAATCGGCCATAATGCTCCCACTCTGGCTTCCATCGTGCACCGGGGTGCGCGCCTCAAGAAAGTTACCACCAGGAAGACTCAGACATCGCCAACGGTAGCTGCTTCCACTCTGGCGCAAGCTTTCAGGGCAATTTGTCAAACCCTTTTCATTTATGCTAACTATCTTTGTATCGGCTATCTATGCTCATAAACTCCTTTTTGTTGTTGCAGCAAACTGGTGCATCGGCAAAAGCCAAACGCCAAGGTACCGATGCCCCCCAGTCTAGCCAGCCAAAGAGGAAGGGCACCCAAGGTGCTAAGGCTGGAACAAAGCGCCAGAAAGTGGCAACTCCTCCTCCTCCTCCGGTGTCTCCAATCCCGGTGGAATCTTCCCCTTCTTCTCCAGAAGTCCAGACACAGCAAGCACCATCTCCCCAACCAATACAGGAAGCACCACAGATGGAAGAACCCCAGCAGGAAGAACCTCAAACGGAAGGTACATCAGCTGACGTAGGTGAACAAACAACTGGCCCGGCAGGTCCAGTTATATCATTGGCGGTTTCCCCGATTCGGACAACTGTTGTTCCTCCTCCGGGTAACATATCTCAACAATACTTCCGCCGATAAACTTATTCTCATTTAGTCTCATAACCCTTCCTGTCTTCTTTCAGGCGATATCGTTCCATCGGCAACATCTGCCGATCAACCTGTAGTTCCATCAGTATCTTTGAGTCAAAGGCAAGAAATTGCCCTGAAACAAGTAAGTCATCCAACTTTTCCACCAGCATCGTCTGCCGAAGCTTTGACCATAAAAATAACTTATTTCATTCTCATTTTCAGGAACAAGATTCTCCCGATAGCTTATTCTCCTTCGCCATTGATATCTTCGAAGAAGAAGGTGAGGAAGCAAGCTCCTCTCGGGCAATTGGGACTGTATCGGTAGAAACCAGGGCTAAGCTGGAGGAGCTATCGGCCATACTTCATCAAGACACTGCTCAACTGGTCAACGATTCTGACCCAGCCAAGGCCTTGTTCAAAACCCTTAGAGGCCAAATTCCTGCCGATGCTGAAGAAACGCTCTTCCATGCTGCATACCTAGAAAGCCGCCAGCTACAGTACCAAAGAGCTACTCGACGCCTTGCCGATAGAGCCGCTCAAATCCAGCTCTCTGAGGAGATGATGAAAGAAAAACTCTTAGCCGACGAGAAACATAAGAACATCGGCACCTTAAAGTCCTCAGGTGATGCACTGAAGCAGAAAGTATTTGATCTATCGGCAAAAAGAGAAGCTCTACTGGCCGAACTCAAGCAAGTAGAGGATGCTCTGTCCCAAGCCCAGCAAGAAGAGAGTCAACTGCCGGAGACCATCAAGCACCTTGAACAAGAACGAAACGTCCACGGCCGCAAAGCGCTGCAGCTGAAGAGGAAACTGAGGCCGATAGAAGGTTCTGCCGATGATGATATCAAAGAGATAGAGACAGCCAATCAGATCCGGCTGCGCGCCATATCGGCAATCCAAGCGCTGCTGAACATCTGAAGCTTTCATCGGCAACACACCTTTGTTTTCCCGCTTTTAGCTTTTAGTCTAGCCGATAAGACTGTTATTGGCATCTTTTGAAACATTAAGTCTGCCCCCAAACATTTAAATCCAGCCGATAGGAGTGTTATCGGCACTTAAACTTTTATGCATCGACCCATATGCTGGGGTAGTACTTCTTTAAATATTTGCCATTTAATGCTCTGGGAAATTCAACTCCTTCGAGAGTTTCTAGAATATAGGCATTACCAGGAGCCGAGTGTCTTATCCGATAAGGACCTTCCCAATTAGGAGACCACTTCCCAAACTTCGAACTTTTAGTCCCGACTGGCAAAATCAACTTCCATACCAAATCCCCATCGGTAAACTCCTTAGCCTTTACTTTCTTATCATACCATCTAGCAATTCTCTTCTTATTTTCTTCTATATTCATTAAAGCCTTTAACCGATGCCCTGCTAAATCATCTAACTCATCGGTCATCAAAGTGGCATAATCATCGGCAGCCAATTGATCTTGAAAAGATAATCGCCTAGATCCAGCCTTAATCTCCCAAGGCAACACTACATCATGTCCATACACCAATTGATAGGGTGACACCTTGGTTGATTCATGACAAGCCATCCGATAAGACCATAGTGCTTCATTTAGCAATGTATGCCACCGCCTAGGATTTTCTTCAATCTTTCATTTAATAAGCTTGATAATTCCTTTGTTAGACGCTTCGGCCTGCCCATTGGCTTGAGCATAGTAAGGAGAAGAATTCAACACTTTAATTCCCATACCGATTGCGAATTCATCGAACTCCCCTGACGTGAACATGGTGCCCTGATCGGTGGTAATCGTTTGGGGAATCCCAAATCGGTAAATAATATGCTCCTTCACAAAATCAATCATATTGGCCGATGTGACTTTCTTCAAAGGAATAGCTTCGACCCACTTAGTGAAATAGTCAGTGGCAACTAGAATGAACTTATGCCCTTTGCTAGATGGTGGATAAATCTGGCCGATCAGATCGATGGCCCATCCCCGGAACGGCCAAGGTTTTATTATAGGATTCATAGCCGATGCGGGTGCTCTCTGGATATTACCGAACTTTTGACAACCTTGACATCCCTTGAAATATTTAAAACAATCTTCAAGTATGGTTGGCCAAAAATATCCATTCCTTCGAATCATCCACTTCATCTTAAAAGCTGACTGATGCGCTCCACACACTCCTTCATGGATTTCCCCCATCAAACTTCTGGCTTCATCATCACCCAAGCATCGGAGAAGAATTCCGTCGATAGTTCGATAATACAATTCATTTTCAAGGAGCACATACTTGGTCGCTTGAAATCGAACCCGTCTTTCAACTTTTTTGGATGGATCTTTTAGATAATCAATAATTTCTTTCCTCCAATCACCGGCACTGACTGCCGATGTCGCATTAATCATTGGCTGATATCCCGAGGCATGCTGGGCTAACCGATTAGCGTCTTCATTATGCAATCGGGGAACATGCTCCAATCGGAAGTCCTTGAATTCCTTTAACAGTTGCATACTTCTCTCGAAATAGGTTATGAGAACTTCACTTCGGCATTCATAGCTTCCGGCCAATTGATTTATAACCAACATAGAATCCCCGAATATTTCAACAGCATCAGCACGAACTTCTCTTAACAACTCCAATCCCTTGATCAGAGCTTGATACTCAGCCTGATTATTTGTTGATGTAGCAACAATCGGCAAGGAAAACTCATACTTCCTCCCCTTAGGAGAAACTAATACAATGCTGATTCCTGCTCCCCGGTCACAGGTAGATCCATCAAAGAAGAGCGTCCAGGGTGCAATTTCCAAGGTTTCCACTAGACCGCAATGCTGAGTCACAAAATCGGCCATAATCTGCCCTTTGACTGCCTTAGCCGATTCGTAACGCAAATCGAACTCCGACAGCGCTAAAATCCATTTACCGATCCTACCACTCATAATCGGCATAGATAGCATGTATCGGACCACGTCATCTTTGCAAACAACAGCACATTCGGCCGACAACAGGTAATGTCTCAGCTTGATACATGAAAAATATAAGCATAAGCACAGCTTCTCAATGGCCGAATACCTGGTTTCAGCATCAATCAACCTCCTACTCAAATAATAAATTACCCTCTCTTTCCCTTCAAATTCTTGAACTAAAGCTGAACCGATAACCGATCCATCGGTAGATAAATACAATTTGAAGGGCTTCCCTTGTTGAGGTGGAACTAAAACTGGAGGATTTACTAGATACTTTTTGATTTCATCCAGAGCCAACTGCTGTTCTTCTCCCCAAACAAACTCTTGATCGGCTTTCAATTTAAGGAGAGGACTGAAAGCACGAATCCTCCCAGATAAATTCGATATAAATCTTCTGATAAAATTCACCTTGCCGATCAAGGATTGGAGCTCGGTTTTATTGGTAGGGGCCACTATTTTATTGATAGCATCAATAGATCTTCGACTAATTTCAATACCCCTCTGATGTACCATGAAACCAAGAAACTGCCCTGCCGATACGCCAAATGCACACTTGTTGGGATTCATCTTCAATCCATGCTTCCTTGTGCACTCCAACACTTTTCGTAAATCGGCAAGATGCTTTGAGAAATCTCCAGACTTAACCACCACATCATCAATATAAATCTCTACGAGCTTGCCGATGAACTCATGAAATATGAAATTCATAGCCCTTTGATAAGTAGCACCAGCATTCTTTAACCCAAAAGTCATGACTATCCACTCAAATAGTCCAACATGACCAGGACACCTGAATGCGGTTTTTGGAATATCCTCCTCTGCCATGAATATTTGATTGTATCCTGCATTACCATCCATGAAGCTGATGACCCGATGGCCAGCCGCAGCATCAACCAGTAGATCGGCGATAGGCATTGGGTATCCATCCATCGGCGTAGCTTTATTGAGATTCCTGAAATCAATGCACACGCGAAGCTTCCCGTTCTTCTTGTAAACCGGAACAACATTGGAAATCCATTCGGCATACCGACACTGCCGAATAAACTTAGCTTCAATAAGTTTAGTGATTTCGGCCTTAATATCAGGTAGAATGTTAGGATTACATCGGCGGGCTGGTTGCTGATGTGGCCGAAATCCAGACTTGATGGGTAACCGATGTTCGACAATTGATCGGTCTAAACCAGGCATCTCTGTATAATCCCAAGCAAAGCAATCTTTATATTCCTTTAACAAACTAGTCAATTGTCGCTTACACTCAGGATCTAATTTAGCACTAATAAAAGTAGGCCTAGGCTTATCACCACTACCTATATCTACTTCTACCAAATCATCGGCCGATGTGAATCCCTGGCCTAATTTTCCATCATCGGCGAATCTATCCATTAAAAAACGGCGTCAGAACCGACTGCTTGGATCGGTGGAATCTCATAATCGGCAACTTTGAGAAAATCTTTCTCCCAAACTTCTCCTGAAATGCACCTAGTCTTTTCATAAGTATCCGCTTCTGTCGATGCGATAACATAAGAAGAATCCCCTGGGACGATCTCAATCTTGTCACCTACCCACTGAACCAAGCACTGATGCATTGTAGATGGGACACAACAATTGGCATGAATCCAATCTCTCCCCAATAATAAATTGTAGGCACCTTTTCCGCTGATCACGAAAAAAGTTGTCGGCAAGGTTTTGCTGCCGATGGTCAACTCTGCACATATCGCCCCCTTGACTGGAGACACGTTTCCTTCAAAGTCTTTGAGCATCATATCGGTCTTGGTCAAATCTTGATCCCCTTTCCCAAGCTTCCGATATACTGCATACGGCATAATATTAATAGCAGCTCCACCATCAACTAGGATCTTAGTCATTGGCTGCCCATCAACCCTTCCTTTGAGGAACAAAGCTTTAAGATGCTGCCTCTCGTCATCGGCAGGTTTCTCAAAGATAGCCGTCATCGGATCCAGAGCCAACTGAGCTATCTGATCAGAAAATTCCAACTCATCGTCACTGGCTGGTGCAAGAAACTCTATCGGCAACATGAAGACCATGTTGACGCCTGTCGATGGACCTTCCCTCTTAGTGTCTGACGGCTGCCGACTTCCAGAGTTCTCTCCCTTGTTTAGCTCCTCTTGCCTTTCTCGTTGCAATCTCCTTTTCTGTGTCTTGGTTAATCCTTGAGGGCACCGTGGAGGAAGTGGCCTTTGCCTTGCCGTCGGGCGTTGGTTCTCCCTTGACTCCATGCGATGCGTGTTAGCATCCCTGCAAAATATGAATTCATCGGGAACCCGCGCATCAGCCATTCCTTCGAGCTCCTCTTGGTTCCTGGGAAAATACTGGACACGGTCACTAAGTCTGTTGTGCCCACTGAATCTGCCCCCAGCCGGTCATGAACTGACACCCTTCTTCTGATCGGCCCATTAGCTCGCCGTTCATCATCATGATAACGCCGATCGTTCCTATCGTACCGATCATAACCGTTGCATTCAGGGCAGTCTCTGACAGTAGGAAGCTTGATATTTTCCTCCCAACAATGGATGAAGAATGGGCAATTCCAATGATCCCTGTGCCGATTCCACTCCTGTCGGCGTCTTTCTTCTTCCCGTTGATAATCTTCCTGCTGGCGTCGATACCGATCTTCCCGTTGTTGCCATTTTTCTCGAGGCCTCCTATGAGTTATGACGATGCCAGATCGAGGAAGCCTTCCTGAGCTAGTTCCTTCCTGGACCAAGCCTTTACTTCTTGCATCGGCAGTAGTAACTTGATGCTGAGGATCTACCGATGCGCTCTTCTCAGTTGTCTCCGACGTTAAGACCTTAGCCTTCCCCTTAGCATCCAACATGTTTGTCGGGAAAGGATGTTGGTCTATCTTCATCGGCTTCTGGGCTTTAGAACTGTCAAACTTGATTCTCCCTGACTCTATAGCCGATTGCAGCTGCTGTCTGAATACTTTGCACTCGTTGGTGTCATGTGAAGTTGCATTATGCCACTTGCAATATCTCATCCTCTTCAACTCTTCTGCCGACGGGATCACGTGGTTAGGTGACAGTTTGATTTGACCTTCCTGAAGTAGAAAGTCAAATATCCTATCGGCCTTAGCGGTGTCAAAGGCAAACTTCTCTAGTTCCTTCTGCCCAAAAGGACAAGACATCGGCTTCTTGTTTTTTACCCACTCTGCCAAACCGATTACTGGTTCTTCATCGGAATCTGAGTTTGTTGCTTCATCAACAAATGACACTTTCTTATTCCATGCCCTCTTAGGCTCGAAAGGCTTGATGTCTTGATCAGATATCCTCTGCACCAAGTGACTTAAACTTTCGAACACCTGAGAGGCATACTTATCCCTGATATGTGGCAACAAACCCTGGAAAGCCAAATCGGCTAGCTGCCGATCATCCAGAACCAGGCTATAGCATTTATTCTTGACCTCTCGTATCCTCTGCACAAATCCCTCAACCGACTCATCATTACGTTGCCTCAACTTGACCAAGTCGGTGATCTTCTTCTCATGAACCCCCGAGAAGAAGTATCTGTGGAATTGCTTCTCTAGATCGGCCCAAGTAATTACTGAGTTGGGAGGTAATGATATGAACCAAGTAAAGGCCGATCCAGACAATGATGATGAAAATAGACGAACCCTCAATTCGTCCCTGTTACCAGCCTCTCCACATTGAATAATGAACCTATTGACATGCTCCATAGTTGACGTGTCGTCTTGTCCGGAAAACTTTGTAAAATCCGGTACCTTGTACCGATGTGGAAGCGGGATCAAATCATACGCTGGAGGATACGGTGTCCGATAAGAATAAGTGTTGACTTTGGGTTTTATCCCAAATTGTTCCCTCATTACTTCAGCAATCTTATCGGCCCAATACGCATCGGCATCTTGCCGATGAGGCGGCTGCGGATCTGGCACTTGGTGGCGAACCTCCACGTGTCTGTTTGGGACGTGACCTGCATGGAACATTGTATTGGTCACCTGTCCTCCAATCTGCGGACTACCAAACTGCTGTCCACCGATTGGCTGTCCTCCGAGTTGCTGCCCAAAATTTATTGGCTGGTTGGGAATCCCCTGACCTTGGAACCCGGGATAGACCTGCCCTTGCTGGAACCCTGTAGTCTGATAACCCTGCTGGGGCGATTGTGGAAAGGCTTGCTGTCCAAGCCATCCATTATTAGCTTTCATCGGCATAGGTGTTGCCGATGATTGGTAATTGGGTACCGTCGTTGAATTGACATACCCCGACTGGGCCATAGGCCTCTGTTGCATCAGCATTGACTCTGCCGATGCGTTGGGCATCTGGAACATTGAATCTTGAGGATTTCCAGTGTGAGGCCTTGCAGTAGTAGTTGTGGTATACCGAGGACTCTGGTTCACCGGCACATTGGAAGGTGCCGATGTCATAGGAGTTTTGCCCCTCATGTCAGTTATCTGTGATGTTCCCGGCGTCAACTCTGGAGGCATACCATAACCCCACCAGTTGGGAGGAAGAGTTAACCCTGACATTGCCGATGCCAACATATCTGTTGTCAGTTTATGCTGCCCAACTGAAATTTGTGGGTTGGTTGCCATCGGCATAGATAGTGCACCTGTAGTCCCCAATGTACTTGGAGGGACGGCAGACTGTGCACTTGCATTCGTCAAGGCAGCCGATGGAGCCGTGACCTCTGGTGCCGTTGGCTGATGATGGGAGGGCCCCACATAATCTGGCGGGATTTGTCCTTCCTTGAAAGTTCTTGCCACGGCGTTGAAAACCGTATTAGACAGTACACCAGCTTGGTTAATCAACGCTCGATTGATGGCATTGTCAACCATATCTTGAAGCTTGCCAGGATTGGCGTCAAAGGTGACCTGTCGTGGTGCCGGCAGTGCATCTTTCTGGACCACTTCGCCGCTCCTGTTTATGCTGAAAGACCTCAGGCATTGCTGCTTGAACTCTTCCATGGCTTGGGCAATAGCTTGCTTTTGCTCATCCTTGAGGTTGGCTTCCGTCACGGGGATAACGTTCTCTTGATCGAGGTCAGAGATCGACATGTTGATCTTGATCTTGAATCGGTCCCACTGGGCGTGCCAAAAGATGTGTTGATGCAAAACTGATCTGCAAACACAAAGGGCTAATACCTGATTCAAACGTTAAGGCGTGCCAGCCGATTTGACCTTGCTATCGGCAAAGGTGATAACTCGAATACTTTAGTCCTGACAACAGCGATGCGCCCGGATGTCACGGCTAAGAGGTACTCACGCGGAACTCGAGAACACGCCGAGCTTAAGTCGACGAATTCCTAAGAACTCGTAATAAAAGGAAAAAAGTATGACGAAGTCGTCGAAAAGTAGATGCTGGAATATGAGTAAAAACGTGTGTTTGATTGATTTCTTGATTCTTTGATTACAAGGTCCTAGGGTTTATATTTATACCCTGCTCAAAGAGCTACGACCAGACACGATTAGAATTCGAATTCCAAATTACACGGAATCCGTATACAAAACGATGCAAATAACTAAGGAAATAATAAAACTATCCTTCGTGACAAACCGAAACTCCTCCACATGACAACTGGCAGCTTCCGGACTCCTCCTTCGCGTCATCGGCAATCCCCTTGCCATAGTCATCGGCAGACCTTTTTATCCAGTCATCGGCACCATATTACTGCCTGTGGACTTAGTCACATTCAACCTCTCCCTCATCGGCAACCATCCTCATCAGCAACCCGCATCGTACTGCCACCCTATCCTGCCATCCTGGACACGTGCCCAAAAATGGTGTCAACAGTATGTCAGACGGCAGGACCGCCTCTGCACCGTACACCATGAAGTAGGGAGACACCCCTGTGTTTCGACTGGTCTGAGTTCGGAGGCCCCAGACCACTGCCGGCAATTCTTTCATCCATCAACCGGGTGCTCTGTCGTTTTCGGTGTACAACCTTTTCTTTAGGGCGTCAACGATCATTCCGTTAGCACGTTCAACTTGACCGTTGGCACGTGGATGTTCCACTGACACGTATTTTATGACTATGCCTCTGTCATCGCAGAAGTCCCAAAAAGTGGTGCCAGTAAACTGAGTGCCCAGGTCGGTGATTATGCTGTTCGGGATGCCGAATCTGTGTATGATTTGATTGAGGAACTCCACAGCCTTCTCGGAGGTTGCCTTGACCAGAGGCATGTATTCAATCCACTTGGAGAACTTGTCGATTAACACGAAAACAAACTTGAAATTGCCCGGGGCTGGTTTAAATGGCCCGATCATGTCGAGCCCCCAGCAAGCAAAGGGCCAAGACGACGGGATGGTTTGAATTTCGTGGGCAGGTACGTGGGTCCTCTTAGCGAAAAACTGACATCCTTCGCAATGTCGAACCAGTTTTTCTGCGTCGCCGACCGCGGTTGGCCAATAAAAACCTGCTCGGAAAGCCGTTCCGACCAGCGTTCTGGATGCGGCGTGATTGCCGCAGGATCCAGCATGTATGTCCTCTAAGAGCTTGATACCATCATCTTGGGGTATGCACTTGAGCAGTACTTCGGAGCTTGCGTTTTTCCGCATGAGTTTGCCGTCGACCAGGATGTAGTTCTTTGATCGTCGAATGAGGCGCTCGTTCTCTGTTTTGTCCTGAAGGCCTGTCCCGTCCGATATGTATTTGATGAACGGGGTACGCCAGTCACGCCCACCGGTTGTCGGAGTGGCGTCGTCTATGAGCATTGCCTCGGTGGGTTGCTTGTCGACCAGGGAGGAGCCTACGCTCGGCTCGTGGATGTCCTGGACGAAAATACCCCGCGGGATCTGGGCCCGAGATGAGCCTAACTTCGACAACGCATCTGCTGCTTGGTTCTTATCCCGGACCACGTGGATGTACTCTATGCCGTAGAAGTTGGTTTCCCATTTGCGAATTTCTTTGCAGTAGAGATCCATCTTCTCGTGGGTTGCGTCCCACTCCTTGTTGAGCTGGTTGATGACCAAAGTGGAGTCGCCATAGACATAGAGTCGCTTGATTCCCAGCTCAACGGCTAGTCTTATGCCATGCAAGCATGCTTCGTATTCGGCGACGTTGTTTGACGCCGGAAAAAGGATCCGAAGGACGTAACGCAGTTTGTCCTTGTTGGGTGATACGAACAGTATCCCAGCGCCGGCACCGTTGATGTTCAAGGACCCATCAAAGAACATTGATCAGTGGTCTGAGACATCGGGAACGGGAGGCTCATTGAGATCCGTCCATTCAGCAATGAAATCGACCAGGGCCTGAGACTTGACCGTAGTTCGGCTCTGGAACTCCAGGGAAAATGGGCACAATTCCATCGCCCATTTCACGATTCTGCCATTGGCGTCTTTATTGCGCAGGATGTCCCCGAGAGGGAAACTGGTTGTCACCAGGACTCGATGGCCGTCGAAGTAGTGCTTCAGCTTTCTTGACGTTATCAGAATGGTGTATATAAGCTTCTGTATTTGTGGATACCTGGCCTTGGACTCGTTTAAGACTTCACTTATGAAGTAAACGGGTCTCTGGACCTTGTAGGCGTGACCTGGTTCATCTCGCTCGACCACTATTGCCGTGGAAACAACCCTGTCGGTTGCAGCAATGTAAAGAAGTAGGTCTTCATTGGGCTGAGGCACTGTGAGGACAGGTGGTGAAGTGAGGAAGGTCTTAAGCTGAGTGAACGCAGCGTCGGCTTCCTCTGTCCAAGAAAATTTTTCTGACGCTTTCAATAGTTTGAAGAAAGGGAGGCCTTTTTCTCCCAGCCTTGAGATGAAACGACTGAGGGCGGCCATACATCCGGTTAGCTTCTGAATATCCTTGACGTTCTTCGGTGGTCGCATGTCGAGTACGGCTTTGACTTTTGAAGGGTTTGGTCGTATGCCGTCGCGACTGACGACGTTGCCGAGCAGTAGACCGGAAGGAACGCCGAAAATGCACTTCTTGGGGTTGAGCTTCCACTTGTACCTATTGAGCGCCTTGAAAGTTCGGTCTAAGTTGTCGATTAGGGTGCTCGCGTCCCTTGTTTTTACGACCACGTCGTCTACATAGGCCTCGACGAGGTCATCGCGAATCTCGTCGTGGAGGCATTGCTGGATGGCCCGTTGATAAGTGGCTCCGGCGTTTTTGAGTCCGAAAGACATGGTCGTGTAGCAGTATGCGCCGTAAGGTGTAATAAAAGACGTTTTGATCTGGTCTTCTTCCTTTAGCGAGATCTGGTGATAACCAGAGTAGCAGTCTAGAAAGGAGAGGAGTTCGCATCCGGCCGTTGAGTCGACCACCTCGTCGATGCGAGGGAGACCAAAAGGATCTTTAGGACAGTGTTTATTGAGATCAGTGTAATCAACGCACATTCTCCATTCATTATTCTTTTTGCGTACAAGAACCGGATTGGCAAGCCAATCGGGGTGATACACTTCTTTTATGAATCCGGCTGCTAGAAGCCGTGTTATTTCTGTCCTAATAGCCTCCTTTTTGTCACGAGCGAACCGTCGCAGTTTTTGCTTGATTGGTCTTGCGGTCTTCGAGACATTTAAGGAGTGCTCGATCAGGTTTCGTGGGACACCGGGCATGTCTGCGGGTTTCCATGCGAAAACGCTCACGTTGTCCCTTAGAAACCTGACGAGCGCGTCTTCCTATTTTGGATCCAGGTTGGCCCCGATGAGGGCTCTCTTCTCGGGGCTGCCTTCGACCAGCTGCACTTCTTTGTACTCCTTGGATTTTGAGTTCTTCCTGGCTGTCGCCTGTTCGGGTAGTCGGAGCTGGTCGGGAGGCAGCTGTGCGGCTTGGTTTGCTGTTTCTGCCATGCGGATTGAGAGGTCGATTGCCTCGGTGATCTTGAAGCTTTCTTCTTCGCAGGTGTACGCAGTGTAGACATTGCCTCTGACGGTTAGGACACCCTTCTCCGTGGGCATCTTAAGGACTAGGTATGAGTAGTGCGGGACTGCCATGAACTTTGTCAGCGATGGTCGGCCCAGTATGGCGTGATAGGTCCCGTCGAAATCCGCGACTACGAAGTTGATGAACTTCGTCCGGAAGTGGTCGGGTGTGCCGAATTGGACAGGCAATGTTATCTGTCCGAGAGGCACTGAACTTTGACCTGGCAAAACCCCCCAGAATTGGGCGTCGTAAGGTTTTAGTTGTGCAGGAGATATCTTGAGGGCGGGCAGGCTGTTGCGAAAGAGGATGTCAATGGAGCTTCCCCCGTCCACGAGCATGCGCTCGAATCTGATGCTGTTGATGCAAGGGTCCAGAATCAGGGGAAAACGACCCGGCTCTGGGATAGCGGCCCACTGGTCCTTCCTGCTGAACGAGATCTCCCTGTGGGACCACGGGGGGAATTTTGGGTCTACGATCAGCCCGTCCGTGCTGTCTATGTTGAGGCAAGCCCTCTTTAACAGCTTTCTTTCTCGCTTAGATTCAATGGAGACCTTGCCCCCGAAAATGGAGTGGACCACGTCAGTGGGGCTGACGTACTGGTGTCGGGGGTCCCTATCTTGGTCCTCGTCCTCATCTTCGTGGTCGTGTCCGTCGCGCTTGTTATTTTTCTTGGCGGAGTCGTCTTGGGCGGCCCGCCGTGTATAGATACTTTTGAGGACGCGGCACTCTTCCATGGTATGATTGGACTTTGGATGTAGTTGGCATGGTCCCTTCAACGTTTTGTTGTAGTCTTCTTGGTAGTCCCGTCGTCCATTGGGACGTTTGACCGTATTTACTTCGTGGTCGTAGTCGCGAGGGCGCTTTCCTCTGAAGTCGTCGCGGCTGTCGCGCCGCCGATCCCAACCCTCTCGGTGATCGCGGTTGTCGGAGCGGCGGTGGTTTCTGCTGTCGTAGCGACCACGACCGTCATCTCGCCGGGGAGGCTGGTCGGGACCTCTCGCATCGTCTCGGATTAGTTTTTCTGCGTCATCGGCATCGGCGTAATTTTTGGCCGTGGCGAGGAGCTCTGCTACCATTGTTGGACGTTTACGCAACAGCTTGTTCCTCAGCGCTTCGTGGAAACGCAGGCCCTTGATGAAGGCTGAGATGGCCTCGTCATGGGAAATCTTCGGGATTTTGAGGCGCATATCCGAGAATCGTCGGATGTAATCGCGCAGAGGTTCGTTCTTCCTGTCCCTTATCCTTTCAAGGTCATACTTGTTTCCAGGCTGCTCGCATGTGGCGATGAAGTTGTCGATGAAAGCCTGGCGTAGCTCTTCCCAAGAGTCGAAGGAGTCCTCGGGCAAGCCGAGAAGCCACTGATGACCAGCCTGGTCGAGGACTACGGGGAAGTAGTTAGCCATGACGTGCTCATCCCCTGCCGCTGATCGGACGGCGATTTCATAGAGGGTGATCCAGTTCTCTGGATTTTCCTTGCCGTCGTATTTTTTAAGTTTTTTGAGCTTGAAATTGCGGGGCCACACGACCTGGCGGAGGTGTGAGGAGAACTGTCTTAGGCCCGGAGGACCATGCGTTGCATCGTACTCGATGCGGCGCAGGTTTTCGTGGACTGCTCTCTCTGCGGCGCGCCTGTTGATGCGGTCCCGGGCATCTTTGGGAGGGATGTTGTGGCGGAGATCCCTGTGCTGATTTACTTCTTGGCCGCGTACGCGGTTCTGCTTGCGGCGACCGTCGGCGTCCCGACCACCATCGTCGCGCCGTGAGTCCCCTCGACGGTTGTCGGGGGAGCGGCTGCGGTGACGCCTGCTCGGTGAGGCCCGGCTACGATTAGTCTGGTCGGAGGCGGCTTCCGTATAAGAGACGTCCTGGACTCTCTTGAGCAGAGTGGCTGTCTGTCCCATTGCAGCGATCAGGTGTGCTCGGATGCTGGTCCGGACTCCCTGGCATTCGGGGGTATCAGGAAGCCGATCTAGGTTAGCCATGGCGACAGCCACGTTGGCGCTTGGCGTTTTGTAGACTGGCTGGTCCCCGACCATGTCAAAGGCATCGTTGAGATTATTTGGTGGCATTTGTTGTTGCTCGTCTGCGCGTCGTCGGGCGCGATCGGCGTTGCGCTGTTCGCGGAGTTGCCTCTGGTCATCTGTTTCTCCATCAACGACCGGTTCGTCGGCGCTGACATTGAACACAATATCCCCTCGCCGGGGGGGAATATCGGGAATCGGTTGAAACCCGGAGGGTGTGAAGGAAAATCCAGGTCGTAGTCCTTGTCTTCGGTGTTTATAACCTCGGTGGGGACGAAACCGGTGCTTGAGTTGGTGCTGGAAACCTGGCCGTCCCGTAGTTCTCGGATTGTCACCATGTTGACGTAGTGACGATTGTTCCTTGTCGGCGACCAACCCGCCTTGCTGAAAACGGATTGGGTGTGCTGTGAGTAAATAGAGGCCGAGTTGTTCAGGCCGCAAGGATAATCTTCCTTCTTGAGCTCGACGGATCGTCCTGAGGGTGTTGAGGTTATCGTCAGAGACGTTCCCAGCCGTTCGTGTGTGGCGACACGAGTTGGCCGGCGGGATTTGAAAAAATCCGCTGGAGCAGCTTGGTCGGACCGACGCAGAACTCCGTCTATTAGTTGGGAAACTTCGAGTAGCTTGGAGTCAGCGCGATCAAGCGCTTGGAGAAGGTCCGAGCAGTCGATCTTCTTTCCCCTGTAGAGTGGGAACGGTGGTCGGGCGCTTGGTGCCGTCACGCGTGTGGTCGGAGACGGCGTGATCTCAGATTGGATCTGGATCTCTTTTGAAACCGTGGTCGTGAGGCCGCCGCTGCATGTCGTCCACGTGATCTGGCCGACGGTGAACGTGAGGCCTTCAGGCACGGTCGCGGAAGCTGGGATCGTGACCATCTTGTTCGCCGGAAAAGTTGCACGCACACCCCCTACCTGGCGCGCCACTGTCGACGAAAGCTGGTCGGCAGTCTACCTTGGGGTATACCCACAGTAGTAGTTTATCGGTAGACGGTGCGCAAACTACGAACTCGATGGTGACGCAAGACACGGACAAGCTTTTTATCCAGGTTCGGCCGCCGAGTTGGCGTAATACCTACGTCCTGCGTCTGGTTGTATTAATTTGTGTTGAGAGAATATGATGTGTCCTAGGGGGGTCCCTTGCCCCTCCTTATATAGTCTGGAGGGCAGGGTTACAGATCTGGAAACTAATCCTAGTCGGTTACAATTGCCATGGATAATTCGATATCAATTCCTATTCTAACCGACTAGAATCCTGCTTGATCTCCCCATCTTGTTTCCTTGCGCGAAACTCCAGGTTGTCGGATCAAGCCTTGAACTCATCTCGTAATGGGCCAAGCTTCCTGGCCGAAGTCTAACCGTAAGGGTATAGGGGTTTATACCCCCACAGGTTGTGGTAGGAATTTAAACTCTCATCATACAGGAACTCATCATGCAACATGTTAAAGATTTTCAAAGATAAAATTCTCCAGAATTCTAGCATCTCTAGGAACAGATAAACAACAGCTCAACCTTCCCATATCGTATCCGTTAACGACTTAGACTTTAGATCAAGTACTCTCCCCACAAGTTCAGGTTTAGAGCAAATCTTAATTAATAACAGTCATTCCTAAATTTGAGAGAGATTTCAATTTTGAGAACTAGTCATGGCAAAGCAACTATTCATCATTTCCATGTGAAAGCTTATCATGAGGGTTCATAGCAAACTTTACTTATTTATTTATTTAGCAAACTAAGCAAAGATATATATATAAGCACAAAATCTTTATTTGGGTTTTTATGATTATGCATCTTTTTATTATTTGAGTAAAGTATAAACGTGAGTAGAACACTTAGCTGGATAAATGGGGGTGCTCTCCTCCAAGCTAGATTTTGACATAATTTCTTCTGATGTAGCTAGCAGGTGGCGGAGGTGTATTTGAATGTCGGCAGCACTCTGACAGCGACTAGGATGTCCTTCGTCTGCTAGTCTTCTTTCCTTGAATTCTGTGGAGCTCAAATAGACAACAAAGCTTTGTGGAACTAGTTAAGTGTTAGCATAAACATCTAGCCATTATCATGTTGAGCCTCCTCAATAAATATTACTCTCTTTAGTAGGATTACAATCTTATTTATATTTTCATTTTTATAGGATAGGAATATATATTTATTTTTACGCCACCACAGTGAATGTACTTATGGGTTTTATGCCATGAGCATACTCACATGGGGCTTACTATTTTTATTTTTATTTTCTTTTCAAGATGATATGAACCTTATTAACTAAGCAAACTATTTTAAATAATTGAAAGGAAAAAGATAACTACCAAGTTTACCTCTTGGCAAGGCGTTCGGTGTTTTTACGTCCTCCGAACGGGACTCCGTTTTCTCATTTGTCCTGAGATTTGCTGGATGGCGTAGTCGGTGGTTCCGGTGGTGCCTCCTCTTCGTGTATTACTATCTTCTCTCTACACACCTGACTCGGTGCTACGGTCTCCTCAGGACAGTTCTGTTCAAGTTGTATGTCTTCAGACCTTACTACATCTCCTTCGTAGTCTGCCCATCCGTCCTTGATAATTTGCCTCCTCTGGTTGCGATTGCGTCGTCTTTTTCTTGTCCTGACCTGCTTAGAGTCTTCAACTATATAGTTAAGGTCAGTAAAATAGCGGCGTACCTTCTCAGAGGTGAAGTGCATGTGAACTTCTCTAGTTCCAATGTTGATGATTGCTTTAACAGTGCCGAGGAATGGTCTCCTAAGGATGATGGGTTGATCGTACTCGTCTTCTCCCATGTCAATAACCTTCAACCTTGCAGAATGTCTGATCTGCCATCTGGAGCTGAATGTATGTCGGTTTTAGGGGCATGGTTCCGAATAGGAGCTGATAGGTGACTGGGTCGTCCTTTTTGGTCGGGAACGGTGACTTAAGTCGACGATCTTGACCTCCTTGAACTGCAGTGACCATCTTAGTGACTTGGTCCACTTTTTCTTGTTCCTGTTCCTCGTGTAGGTCCTCTTCCTAGGTTTATGTCGGGATTGCTCTGAGATTTGTATAATCTTGTTCTTGAAGGAAAACGTCTCCTTCCTCCCCTTGATGTAGAAACTAATCTTAGCAGCACTCGCGTAGATGACAGCTCCCAAGGTGTTCAGGAATGGCCTCCCTAGGATGATGGGTGCCCTCTCATCAGTACCAGTCTCTATCACCACGAAGTCTGCTGGGGCGTACAAGGTACCAACTCGGACACAGAGATTCTTCAATATTCCCTTTGGGAAACTTAGCGTACGATCTGCAAGCCTGGGCATAATGTTGACGCTGGAGCCAAAGTCATAGAGTGCTTCTAGGAAGTCCACCATGCCGATGGAGATCGGGATGACAGGGCATCCTGGATTGTCTCTCTTGACCGGCAGAAGGTCAGTAATTACTTCCACAACGGGGTTACTCCAGTAGTTACGTCCTCAAGCATCTCAGGGCAGTGATTGCCTGAGTGTCCAGTATCTCTAGTGTGTTTGTGCTCGTAGATCTAGGTTCTTCAATAGGTGGAGTCTGGGAGTTGTAAAAGTCCTTCATATTTTACTCGAAGTGTACCTGCTCATAGACAAGGCAGAGATCAAGTGCATGGGCCCTGTTGGTGGAAAACACCAACAGAACCAAAAGTGTATTTGTTCTTCTCTAACCTTAAGCATAGGGAGCAAGACAAAGTTGATGGATAATAAGATTATGAGTGTAGTATTTAAAACATTTGTCAGATCAGATCGCTCAACCTAATGGAAAGATAATCTATCTATACTTATGTTTTGTTTATATCTTCCAAAGATTGAATGTGCAACACTTTAGCTCATATGAATAGGAGTGTGGGATCACAAAGGTGGAAGGGCTAAACATGTTGAATTGATTGGGTTGGTTAATCTAGAGTTGTAAATCATACATGTTTGTCTCTTTTATTCATGTGAACACCAGAACCAAGGAGAAGCTTATAAAAGTGATAGTCAAGTACCTTAAGATGTTACCTTACATGAAGAGTGATGGTACAGTATCTCCTTGTGGAAGCTTTCCTTTCTTAGCGGTTGTGCATCGTGTTTGTGGCACCCTCCATGGATCATCTCTTGTGAGCTATGTCTTCCTTGTGTAAATTGTTAACCTTCATGTGTCTCTCTCTTTGTCTCCAATGTGAGTTTATCTCAGGACTTCCCAGGTCGATATTGAATGTTTTTCTGTAGGGGTTAGTCCAGCAAAATATCCCATATCTACTATAGCATACTATCGGCTCAAAAATCAACCTAGACACCATGTCTAATTTGATTTAGGAGGGCATTTTAACCTCAGCATCATGCTTAATTTAAACTCCCTTAGAAGTAAGATCATCAGCCCTAAACTAAGCACCATGCTTAATTAAGAGATAAATGAAACTACTCCAAACCTAGACATATACTAAAGCAAATAAAGGTAGCATGAGAGCATTTATAGAGATCTACTCAAGTGGAGATGAAGTAGTGTGATTAGTATTTAACAAATTGAGCATGTCTCAAAGGTAGGGACAACCAACATAGCAACATGGCAAAGGATGTTTTTATGTAAAGTACTCCCCCAAGCTTGAATTTTGCAAAATTCAAGTTTGGATGAATTTAATTCAATGTTGTATAATGATTGGTTGGACATACCTTGTGCTTGTCATTCATCCGATCTTCTTGCTCCAATCCTAGAAAGGTTAGTGACAAGAATACCCGAAGGAATTTTTTTTTACAATTATCCTTATATGCTCAACACACAAGGTAATATTGCAAATAATTAATAGCTCATGTACAATCTAATCAATGCTTTATTTTAGGACACTAAGCTTGTCCTTGGGAAACCATCAATTTATGTCGGCGAAGTGGTTTCCCCTCCAACACTGACCAATATCAAGATCAACTCAATGAGATCTGCAATATTTAATATAGACATATGCATCGACAACCACCCTTTTAAAGTTTTTATAAATAGAAAGGATGAGGGGGTTGGAGATCTCGAATGTGGTGATGTTGGAAAAACCAATGGATTGGGAAAATGTTGCATATGAGCATGGAGCAAATGAAGTGGCTATGAAATAAATTCCATGCTCATTAATGCTTAGAGTGAAATCCATGTGGTATGGTGAAAATGATAAGGTGAGTGTGGTAAAAAAGGAAAAGAAAAAGGATACACGGACGACTTGGTTAGAAACTAGCACAGCTACCATTCCCCGGCAACGGCGCCAGAAAGCTTGTTGGGTATTTTAAACGCAAATAGAAAAATCCGCAAGCGCACGGATACCGATGTAGCCTTCACCCGGGAGTATTCCAGAGTATCGATTTTCCACAGGGAACGTGAGTGTACTAATTAAGATCCAAGATCGCCCAAGGATAACTATATAATTATTTTTGGTGGGAAGAGAGGAAGTTTCCTGAGAATTCTCTAGTTGATCTAAGAATCAAGAATTACTTCAAGATTATCTATATTGGGATATCAGAGCACTAACCACGGAAAGAGATGAGAAGGGGGCTAGGAAGGTCTGACTACGGTCCTACAAACACCGATCCGAACGAGGTGGAATACGTCGACCGTTAGGGCTGTCACTACCCTAAGGCTACCACAACAATCCGCAGGATTGGGTGCAATTCCAGGTAATTGCAAGACTAAACACCTCATCTAATCTATTAATTACTACTCTAGCGTTATAAAGACTAGAGCACTTGATGCAAACGGGAATCCAATAAATAACTTGAATGTAAATAAAAGTAATTAAAGAACTCAGGAATTATGAATTGAAGAACCTGGAGAACGATGAAGAACGAACCAGTTGCTGCAAAAGTACAATGTTGAGGAAGATCCGACAGATCCGGCTCCTCCTCCGCTCTCCTCTTCTCTCTCCCTATTTTCTAGATTACAACTAGAACTAAGTAGAACTAGAACTAGAACTAGATGAACTAGAACTAGATCTAGATGAACTAGAGGTAGAACTAGAAGAACTAGAGGGATCCTCTCTACTTGGATGAAGAATTGAAACCCTAACTTTGATTCTGTAGAAGAGGTATGATCTCCAGGGGCCAGGGGGGTATGGTTTTATAGTCCCTTCAAGTGAATATGGGCCGTTGGATCAAACCGACATTAATCGCATGGTTTTCCTTGATCCTTTAGGTCGGTGGAGCGTTGTCCCCGAATTGGACTCTGATTGACCACTGTAGCAGGGCGGGCACCCTCAGGACTAGGGCGGGCGCCCTGTGCCTGAGCCCTCTCGGCCTCCGCTTCGTTCCCGTGGCTTGTGGAGTCTTCTAGATGATAGAAAATTGCGCGGCACGTTAATATCTCTATGTAAACCCGACGTGTGGACCTTTCTTCCGTATTTCCTGATAACCCCCTGCAGAAATAGACAAACACCAAAACTCATGGAATTCTGTCAGATAAAACCCTAAGTCGGGGTGTTGATTGCATTTAGATCCTTTTCCATGATTAGTTGATGGGTAAATGTGAGCATTAAGGACCGTCAACACCCGATCGCCTTTCCGTTCGTTCCCGTGGCTTCTGGACTCTTCTAGATGTAAGATAATTGCGCGGCACGTTAATATCTCTATGTAATCCCGACGTGTCGGCCTTTCTTCCGTATTTCCTGATAACCCCCTGCAGAAATAGACAAACACCAAAACTCGTGGAATTCTGTCAGATAAAACCCTAAGTCTGGATGTTGATTTCATTTGGATCCTTTTCTTTGTTTATTTAATAATTAAATTTGATACTTAAGGACTGTCAACAAACTCCCCCAAGCTTACCTCTTGCTCGTCCCTGAGCAAGGATAATCTCAGTGATGGATCAGAAGTTGTTGCAATACCTTTAAAAGTTGACAGTACACATGCTTCTAAGTGAGGTCTCATCTCTGAGTTAGAGTAAAGTGTCAAGACTTAAAACTTACTTATTTTAACTTTTACCATGGGACTTGTAACCGTCACTTCTGTCTTGAGTAGTTAAAAGATAGAACGGTCTAGTCAAGTGCCATGTCTCTTATTCTTGATCAGCTATAGCTCTGGAGTTTTTGCAGATTTTCAAATAAAACTCAGAGATTTCTTGTATGACTCTCTCAGATCTCTCTTTTGTGATATTTCTCGATCCTTACCAAGGCAGTTATGGTATATGCCTTCTCTCAAAGTATATAGTATTTGTAGTATAAGGCATAGTGACATTGCCTTCTCCCTCACCCTACTCTAATAAGGCTTTTGATATCTGGAGCTCATAGGTGGGAGATAAAGTATATATACTTACAAGACATTTATTGCATGTGTGGCGAATGAATGGTCTATGGTGATTATGGTGATAACAATGGTGAAAGTCTAATTCTACTTTTGCTCTTTTGAGGGGATTTGAAACTTTTGGAGGAGAATGAGATGCTCTATATTTTCTTTTTCTTTCCTCTCAGGTGGGTATTCTGTACCCCTAATTCTACTATCGGACACTTGTCCATTTTTACCTCTCGTCTCACTTTTTCTTTCGAGGTTCCGGGCACTTGCCCCTTTTTATTTCCTCGTATTTTTAAGAGCACTCATCTCCTGAAATAATATAGCAAGTCGTAGTAACCAAGATAACTTGAGCTTTTATTTCACAGGGGAAAAACAGAAATGTTTTTAGCTATTCTCTCCCGGATTAGGAGTTGAATATTTTTGGGTAGTTCTGGAGATGGATATGGGTGGATATATGTGGATGCGTACTTCTGGAGTAGAAGCAGCATGTGTGAGTGAACATGCAAGTGAATCTTGATTTAACCACATGACAAGCTCCTAAGGGTCTACACAGCTTGACCACACTCAATGCTTATAAGCAGTAAATAGTAAATGTGTGGCTCAAAGTCTAGCAAACATGTATATATGGCTGTGGTAGGAATTTAAACTCTCATCATACAGGAACTCATCATGTGATGTTTTAAATATTTTCAAAGATAAAATTCTCCAGAATTCTAGCATCTCTAGGAACAGATAAACAGCAGCTCAACCTTCCCATATCGTATCCGTTAACAACTTAGACTTTAGATCAAGTTTTCTTCCCACAAGTTAAGGTTTAGAGTAAGCTTTAAATTATAACAGTTATGTCTAAACTAGAGAAAGAACTCAAAGTCTAAAATTAGGCAGAGCAACTATTCATCATATCCATGCTAGAGTTTTATTATTAAGATTCAATTTAGCATAGCCATTGTATTTATTTATTAATCAAACTAAGCAAAAGACATATATATATAAGGATAAAATCTTTATTTGGTTTTTCATGGTTATGTATATTTATATTTTAATATAGTATAAGTATAAAGATAGATAGAAATACTTAGCGGGATAAATGGGGGTGCTCTCCCCCAAGCTGAATTTTGACGTAATTTCTTCTGATGTAGCTAGCAGGTGCAGAGGTGTATTTGAAAGTCGGCAGTATCCTGACAGCGATTAGAATTTCCTCCGTCTGCTAGTCTTCTTGATTCTTAAATTCTGTGGAGCTCAAATAGACAACAAAACTTTGTGGAACTGATTAGGTGTTAGCATAAATATCTAGCCTTTATCATGTTGAGCCTCCTTATTAAGTGTTACTTTCTATTTTTATATTTTTATTTTATAAAGCAAAAAAGAAATATTTATTTTATTTTTATGCCACCACAGTGAATGTACTTATGGGTTTTATGTCACTCGTATACTCACATGGGGCTTGCTATTTTTTAGCATTTTTATTTTCTTTTTAAGATGATATGAAGCTGATTAACTAAGCAAACTATTTTAAATATTTGAAAGGAAAAGGTAACTACCAAGTTTACCTCTTGGCAAGGCGTTCGGTGTTTTTAAGTCCTCCGAACGGGACTCTCTGTTTTCTCAGTTGTCCTGGGATTCGTTGAGTGGCGTAGTCGGTGCTTCCGGCGGCGCCTCTTCTTCGTGTATAGTTATCTTCTCTTTCCACACCTGACTCGGTGCTACGGTCTGCTCAAGATAATCTTGTTCAAGCTGTATGTCTACAGACCTTACTACTTCTCCTTCATAGTCTGCCCATCCGTCCTTGATGATTTGCCTCTTCTGGTTGCGGTTGCGTCATCTTCTTCTTGTCCTGACCTGCTTAGAGTCTTCAACAATATATTTAGGATCAGTAAAATAGCGGCTTACCTTCTCTGAGGGAAAGTGCATATGGACTTCTCCAGTTCCAATGTAGATGATTGCTTTAACGGTGCTGAGGAACGGTCTTCCAAGGATGACGGGTAGATCGTATTCGTCTTCTCCCATATCAATAACCTGAAAAGTCTGTGTAGACAAAATGATCGTCTATTTCGATAGGGACATCAGTTACTATACCTTCAACCTTTCGGAATGTCTGATCTGCCATCTAGAGTTGAATGTATGTTGGTTTTAAGGTCATGGTTCCGAACAAGAGCCGCCATTACGTTGACGCCCGATCCGGTGTCGCAAAGTGTCTTGTAGAAGTTATATCCATTAATGGAGCAATAGATGCTTGACATATCTGGGTCGTCCTTCTTGGTCAGAAATGGTGACTTAAGTCGATGATCTTGACCTCCTTGAACTGCAGTGACCATCTTAGCTGACTTGGTCCACACTTGCTTGTTCCTGTTCCTCGTGTTAGTCCTCTTCTGGATTGCTCTGGGATTTGTGTAGTCTTGTTCTTCAAGGAAAACGTCTCCTTCCTCCCTTTGATGTAGAAACTGATCTTGGCAGCGCTAGCGTAGATGACGGGTGCCCTCTCATCATTACCGGTCTCTATCACCACGAAGTCTGCTGCGGCATACAAGGTACCAACTCGGACACAGAGGTTCTTCAATATTCCCTTTGGGAAACTTAACGCCTGATCTGCAAACTGCAAACACATGGTTGTTTCTAATAAAGGATATGTAAAGAATTTTTCATAGAGTACCCTGGGCATAATGTTGACACTAGAGCCAAAGTCGCAAAGTGCTTCTGGGAAGTCCACCATGCCGATGGAGATCGGGATGACGGGGCGTCCTGGATCGCCTCTCTTGACCGGCAGAAGGTCAGTAGTAACTTCAGTGATGGGGTTACTCAAGTAGTTACCTGCATCAAACATGTCTACAAGATTTGCAGATTCTAATCCTTCCGGTTGTGATGGTATACCGGGGTTAGTAGCGGGAACAGCAGCAGCTATTTGATTTAACTGAGATTCAATCATTTTATTAAAGCTAATTTGATTCTTCATGACAATAGAGAAATTATCCATTCTATTATTTATATTTTCTAGCATTTTATCAATAGATGCCAATTTCTTAGATAGGTTATCCATTAGCTTTCCTTGATTAGACACTAACTCTCTCAGAGGTGGAAAATTATTATTATTATTGTAAGAATTGTTACCTTGATAATTACCTGAGTAGTTAGGCCTCTGTTGATTCCAACCTTGATTTTGTTGAGGACGGTTGTAATAGTTGTTGTTGTTGTTGATGTAGTTCACATCCTCAAGCATCTCAGGGCAGCAATTGCCTGAGTGTCCAGTATCTCCACACTCCTCACAAGTCATGTGAGAGTCGTAGATGTGCACGACTTCTTTCTTATCTCCAGCTCTATCATCGAGCTTCTTCATGAGCAGGTCTAGCTTAGGAGATAGAATGTCTACCTCCTTGAGCTGATGCATACCTCCACCTCTCTTGCGTGTCTGGGGTCCTTTCTTCATTCTAGCCTTGGTTGGACGCCATCTTCTCCACAAGAGCTGTGGCTTGTGATATGGTGAGTGATAGGAATGCTCCTCCAGCTGCAGCATCCATGGTCTCTTGGGTACTATTGCCGAGCCCATAATAAAACGTCTGCATCAGTAGCCAGCTCTCCATTCCATGATGGGGACATTCTAGGATGTAGTCTTGGAAGCGCTCCCATGCTTCTGGAACGGATTCATCATGTTGTTGCTGAAAACTTATAATTTTTCCACGGAGGGCATTGGTCTTGCCCATGGGAAAGAACTTAGCCAGAAAGTTCATGGAGCAGAGTGCCCACATAGTATTCTTCTCCTTTGTAGCGTAGAACCACTGCTTCGCTCTCCCCAACAGTGAGAATGGGAAGAGGCGAAGTAGTATAGCATCTCCGGGGACTCCTGATATGGTGAATGTGGTGCAAATCTCCAGGAAGTGTTGGAGATGAGCACTAGCATCTTTGTGTGCCTTCCCACAGAACTAGTTGGATTGCACCATGTTGATAAGTCCAGGCTTGAGCTCAAAGTTGTCGTCGATCTCTGCAGCAGGTTCAGTACGGATGTTGTCCGTAGTGGGAGCTGAGAACTCACGGATCGATTTGTTCGCCATGGCTTCGAACTCTAAATACAAGTTCCGGGTGAAACTTCGGTGATCTTCTTGATTGGATGAAGCTTCGTGCTGAAGTGTTGATGATCTCTTCTTGAGCTTGGCTCTTGTTTTTCTGAATAATGCTTCGGGATTGTCAACAAAATTTCCTGAAAGATGTCTTCTATTCATACATTACCCTGCATAAAATAAAATAGAAAAATATCGGGGTAAAACTGTATGAGAGAATTGATAATCTCAATCATATTAGTGATGTGAATGATGACTCAAAATTCCATATTCAATTCCTGATTAGTAATCAACCTTCTCCGGTAACGGCGCCAAAAATGCTTGTTGGGCATTCTTAACGTCATTACCAAAAGTAGACTTAGTTTTCTAATTCTGATAACGGCGCCAAAAATGCCAAACTTTCAATGTTGATTAATAATATGCAATTGCTCTTCTAAATAAATAATAAATGAGAGACGCGGTATTGAAATATGCAATTGCTCTTCTAAATAAATAATAAATAAGATCTGCAAGCGCACAGATTAATACCGATGTAGTATTTTAATCGGGAAGTATTCCAGGTATTGTTATTTATATTTTTACCACTGGGAAGGAATTGCTAAACATCAATGTTGATTACGGAATAAAATATAGGATTGAGTATTTATCATTGCATGTATAATTGAGAGCATTTATCTATCTCTTTCATATAGGGATAAATGTCACATAAAATCTCCTACAACTACAACTAAAAAGACTAAAGAGGGGACATCGTTTTGGTGCGACATTTTCCCCTCCCGCTTTGGTCCTGCCTCCTGCGAATCGTCCCGCGCGGCTCTCCGCTCAATACCCGCGCCCCCCGCTCTCCTTCCATCCTCTCCCCGTCTCCTTCCATCCTCTCCCCGTGTTCGCACCCCGACCCAGGCCACCTTCCATCCTCGCGCCCCCTCGCCCGCCTCCTCCTCCACGCACATCGCCGGATCCGCGCGCGACGAATCCTCCACGCAGACCTCGCCCGCCTCCTCCTCGACGCCCCCTTGCCCGCCTCCTCCTCCACGGATCCGCGCCGGACGAATCCTCCACGCAGACCTCGCCCGCCTTCTCCTCGACGCCCCCTCGCCAGGCTCCTCCTCCACGCAGATCGCCGCGACCCAGGCCAGGACGCGCGGATCCACACCAGGTCGCGCGGATCCGGCGACCCGCCGCGCTCCACGTCCGGCTTCCTGGGCAGCGCCGGCTCCTCGGCGCAGAGGCCCACGGCGACGCCAGCGGCGGCACCGAAGCCAACTGCGACGCTAACGGTGAGCCGCTCGCCCCGGGCACGCTCCTCACGCGCTGATGTTGGTTTCGTTCGTTCGCATATACTTTAAAAGCACCGTCACTCTTCATTCCGTATTTACTTCATCTATTCTGAACATCATGAGTTCCCCGAATTCATTATGCACTGGGATTTATAGACAATACTGCCTCGAGCTGAAATGTGCCTCACTGAGTAATTGGGTTTTATACCAGTCACCATGAACTAGAGACCTTCTGAATTCAGACATTCAGTACATTTGTGCATATGAATTGTCATCAAAGCCTGGCATGCCTATGACCAGAAGTTCTGCACTAGATTGGCAATGCCTCACCTCAGATTCTGGAAGCCCAGCTGGCGCCATGGCTTCATCTTTACATTGAACTAAAACATTGTACTAATAAGGACATGTAATCAGTAATCAAATTGTTCACTGTTAGATTCTATATAGATACATATAAACTCTAATAAATCTCTGTTTTTTGGAAGGAAAACAATAGAATCAGTGGTGAATTTTACACTTTGTGGCCATGGCGTGGTTTTCAGTTTTGTATGTGCTCAGAAGGGATGCCGATTACGCACGAAAACAATAGAATCAGCGGTGAATTTTACACTTTGTGGCCATGGCGTGGTTTTCAGTTTTGTATGTGCTCAGAAGGAATGCCGATTACGCACGTATTCAACTGTTACCATCCCTGATTTCTGAGTATCTGTCAATAATTAGCTCAAACCATTATTGGGCTGATGGTGATAAATGGTGCGTGCAGGAGCCAAGGTGCTGATCAAGTCGCCGGCCCTGATGCTGGTTTCCCCTAAAGTCTGTCAACGAGTCGCTAAGCTGTTAGTTTGTGAAGCTGTTAGTTTGTGCTTGTCCCAGAGATGCCAACATTCATAACATTGATACGCGTGGCGCTGCATGTCAACACTTGAACAGGCACAGGTGGACGGGGAGGTTCGAGGCGCATCTCTGGGACAAGCACTGCCTCGCCGCGCTCCACAACAAGAAGAAAGGCAGGCAAGGTGTGTACTGTATTTCTTTGCAGAATTCATCGACCACAATTGTTCTATTATACTATTATATACTTGACTTGATTGAAGGAGAATGGAAATACTGTTTTCTTCCTGATGAAAAATGGCTCCCCCACTTTCTGGATTGTAATTCTTGGTGCAAAATTTTCATTCACCTGTTTTCTCCAGGAAAGCTTAGTTTTTGAGTTTCAACAATTCATAGTTATTGACCTTTGGAACCTAAAACATGGTCTTCGTTATGCAGATAAAACCTCTTGTAAGTCCAACAAGAACTATAATCAGTTTCAGAGGCCTGCAGTATACATCGCATGACTGTCTCATAGAGTATGGATACATTATCTGTTTGCGCCATGATATATATATTTCCTGTCCACACACTCTGATCCTAAAAAATTTAATTATTGTGTATTTGGAAATTGTTCCTTTCAGACAGTTGAGAAGTGTGTATCTGTTTCTAAATATTTATATGATTAAATGTGTGTAATGGAATTGTTCTTACAAAGCTGACAGGAGGGTCTGGACTGCATATTCCATTTACTTTCTTTTTTGACTGAATGGCCAGTTTGGCTTTTATGTGACATTCTCTCTTGTTTGCTTTAGAAACATTTTTTTGTAACAAACTATGATAGTTGAAATTCGTATCCCACTATCTCCAATTGCTGCTTTGTGTTACCAGTGGATAAATCTTGGATGTGTTGCTTTCTCATGCATGCATTGGTGAAATAATAGCAGTAATGTATATACATTTATTTTCCTTTTACTTTCTTTTTTGACTGAATGGCTACTTGAAAAATGTTTATTTGAATCGTGAAAAGTGAAGTTTATTTGATAACAATACATATCCAATTTTGCTATATGATCTTCGGGGCAAGGCCAACATATTAATATATTTGACTGGCTGCTGGACTGTGCTCAACACTCATTAGAAAATTCTTTGAACTCACACAACTTATTAAACTGCAACTGTTGTTACGGTCTATGATCAATACAATGTTGACTACTATTTGTGGAGTTAGTAAATTTACTAATATGTACATGCTTTATTTATGCACTGCAGATTATAAGAGCTAGATTACTAATATGTACATGGAGTCCGCGGTGCCGCCCCAGCCAGCAGCACCTTGTGTCCATGCCGCCCAACTCCTGTGTTCACCCCACCCTCCACTAACCATTCCAGTCATTCACTGCTGACCCAGGCCTCCCCTGCTCGCTGCTGACCCCATCCTCTTTACATCTTATAAATTGTCAATGCTCGGTGTTTTACTTTACACCATAGATGACCACTTAGGTTTGTACTCTTTTAATTTCAGTTTTGAATAGTCATGGACCCAGTGTTATCTAAATAGCATTACTAACCATTTTTATTGATAAGCCATATATTCTCATTTTAGAAACATTGAACATTTGTAGACTTCTGCATAAGGGTCAATAGGAAATTTATTTACTCTCGCTAGGCCCTTTCAAAAACAGGTTGGTGCTAATAGTCCAACAAATACTAAACGAGTATGCTTTGACAGCTTCTGAAGTTTGCATTCATGCATCTATCGGTAACCTGTTTGCATAGCCCTGATAGTCATGCCTGGTACCTCTGTTTTTTCATTGCTGGCAAATTGGTTAACCACTTTTTTTTTCTCGAACACGCAGGAGAGCTGCGTATCATTATATTAAGAAGATAAAAGGTACCACACAACCAAAGAACAAAAAAAAAACTAACACCAACACACACAACACAAGCCACTCTAATAATTTGAGATTACACGCACGCCGTTTACAACTTAGAAACCGACCAACTCCTCACTCGCTACTCTTCATGCACCGGACTAGTCAAAGAAGAGAGGCACCGTGCGCCTGCCATCTCCCAAAGATGTCGTTCATCATTAGTAGCGCTGAGGGCTCTTGATATGCTAGGAGTCGCTCCATCAAATACACACGCATTGCGATGTGTCCAAATACTCCAAGCCCCTAGCACTACTAGGGAATTAAAACCCTTCTTTAACCACTTTTGACTTCCAACAAGTTGCACTTTCATTAAGGCTACAACTGGATTTGGATGTGTTAAAACTTAATAAAGCTATCGTCTTATATATAGCATATCTCAGGAACTGGCTATGCTGCAGTGCCATTCATGTAACTTCTGCTGCTCATAGCACTCCCATATAAATAGTAACTTTTCGGTCTTTGTTGTGCAGTTGGCCCTGCAGTTTGTTGATACCGAAGAGTTCCAGAGGTGACTGAGTTTAGTTAATTACCTCTTCTCATTTTATTCAGCTTCTTTATGGCCTAATCATGATTTTGATTTCAATATATCATGCTATTTAGGTTGCGGGACTTGAAACAACTAGGTGAGTTCAGTTTCTCTCTCAATATGTGGAATCTTTGACAAATTTTGAAAACTAAATGGAGTTCCATTGCTTGTTGTTTGTTGTTTGGCATTCCAGTTAAGATGTATTTGCCATTCTAGCAAACCGTGCGTTTTCGTCTAGCTCATGTGTATTCCTTCTTTGGGAAAGCTATAGCATCTAATTTCTATCATCTGGTATCAGGAAGAGATTGTTCATAATGGACCCTATACAAAATAATGAAGGTCGTACGCCATTTGCAGACTTGACAAACTCCATTAATGGAGGTAATTGTTCATACATTTTTCCAAACACACTTTCACTTGTATTATTGGTGGTGATTAAGTAAATTTGTATGAACTTATTTTCAAACAGCTGTTTATACATCATCAAATTCACAAGTGCAAGCTGATGAACGTGTGCAACGTAAAAGGGAAAGAGAAAAGCCAAGACATGCAACAATGAGTCAAGAACAAAGGGATGAAAAAAATAAAAAAAACGTAGAGAAAAATATCATCAAAAAAAGGCAGAAACTTCTCTAGCTGCTGGGTCCAGAGGTCCACCGTATTCTAATTTTCCGTTTTTGAATTTTGTATTACCATTTTTTTCGTTTATGTGAGACATATAGTATTGTATATCACCTACTTGTATTAGTCATTTGTTTGCTTATTTAGAATATAATTATGTTGTACCAGATGGATTTAAATCAACCACGGAAAACACCAATGGCTATGAAGATAGTGACTGGCTACATCGAGACAATTCATATAAACCCGTTTCGAGTGATAAAGAAAACACATGTTTCGAAATAGGAGTTCGTTTTCAGGCGGCTCGAGAGTATAATATAATGAAAAATTATAATAATATTATGAAGCATTACATGGACTTAAGATTTTGTGTAAGTATATTTTTGCATGGAGTCTAACATCTATAGGATAAATTAGGTGATATATTATATTGTCTTAACTTTTTCAAGTCATACTAATACTGACTCTCGTTATCCTTTGCTTTCAGAGAATGTGTGCTTTAACAAAGATGCCAGAATATCGTAAAAAATACAAAACAACAGAAATGGCTGCTGCGATTGGTATATGTGAGGATATGAAGTACAACTTAGCACAATGCAGATACGTAAGTCTTTTGCTCAACATTTTATTGATTGTTCCCTATAATCTATTCTAATCGTACCGTGTTTGTAGTTTCTTTTACCGTGGCTATCTTTTCGAAAATATATGCTTTATGTTTTCGACATGCGGGAAAAAATGCTCATCATGATTGACCCTAGACCTCTTGAAGAGTGGTGTAAAGACACACCAGCGCTTATGTATGCCAAATACACTCTTGGATTTAGCTACAACTACACAACCGCAGTTAATAAATATATTCCTGGATGGGATGAGGATGTTTGCAAATGGAAATTTAAACGGGCAGAAAACATTGCAGAGGACATAGATGGGTAAATAACTCAAAATCACCATCGGTTACAATAACAAATACATATGGTTTAACTATTTCTATATATTGCTGATTGTGAATCTTGATACAGGTACTTAAGTGGATTTCTCGTCCTACAGTATATGTCTGCATGGAATAGACCACAAGCCACACACATTTATACCGTGAGTATAACAGTTTGTCTCAGTTTTTATACAAATTTTTTTTATAAAAACGTAGTATTATCCATGCGACACACACTAATATATATACATATACTCAAATGTGTGACAGGATGGTATGGAGATGCGGCGAAACTTATTTGTGTATTTACTAGCGCACGAAAGAAATGGATATCGAAGATTTCTTCCTGCCGATATTAAACATTATTTTGGTCGTATCACCGAAAGGTCTATAAAGTAGAATTTATGAACTTATAACATCATGCTCTCCGTGACTATGTTTGAGTTCAGAAACTTTGCTTCTTTAAGATAAATATCACTTTATAGCTGGTATTTAAGTTTTATTATAATATTATTATTTTATTGTGCGATACGTGTATTTTTAATAAAAAATGTTAGCTATCCCGTAGCAACGCACGGGCACGCTACCTAGTATAGATAAAGTATGAATGGTGACAAAGATAATTAATCTGATCAGCATAACTTAGCCACATATAAATATGATAAGCACCTCAATAGATATTCTAGCAAGTCATTAGCATGGAATTAGGACGAACTACAAGAATATTTCCTAAGTTATTCTCAACTATAAAGTCTAGCATATCATAGTTAGTGCAATTATACTTGGCAATCATTGCGAGACAGGACTACGCCCGTGCATAGTGATATTATCAAAGAATATGGGAAACATAGCAATAAATCCCCTGTAATAATGTTGCTCTGCCAGCCCTTTACACGAGAGGGGGACTATATAAGAATCAATGGAGCTGTCACTACCACGAACTACCCCCCGATCTGGCATATAGGGTACAATCGCAGATAAATACGGTATAGGCACCACGCCTACACAATACTTATCATTTACCCACGGTACACATGGATAAACGCTATACGATCCTAAACATGTATATAATTCCAATCTAACTAAGTCAAGCCTATAACTATGATAAACTAAGAACAATATAATTGTGAATATAAACAAGTAGAGCAAAGTCATAATCAATATATTGAAGTAGAACAAAGTCATATTCATAATATTGAAGAACAAAGATGAACAATTGAAGAACAATAGAGAATTACCAAGAATCCTCTTGACAGATCCTGAAACCAATCGAAGATTGACTCCTTCTAGTTGTAATCCTACGTAGTTATGCTAAACTAGAGATCTAATTGATGTGGTGGATCCAGGGCTTGATCAGAGGCTTATTCTCCCAAGATGAATAATGAATTAGGGTTCAGAGGTCCTCTCCTCTAGGGGCCGGGGGTCTGCTTATATAGTCCTTCCAAGCGAATGTGTGTCGTTGGATCAAACCGACATTAATCGCACCGTTTTCCTTGACCCTTTAGGTCGGTGGAGCATGATCCGCGAAGTTGAAGCTGATTGGCCTCAAGGCCAGGGCGGGCGCCCAAGGGGGGAGGGCGGGCGCCCTGCCCCCGAGCCCGTCCGGTCTCCTGTTCGTTCCCGTGGCTTCTGGACTCTTCTAGATGTTAGATAATTGCGCGGCACGTTAATATCTCTATGTAAACCCGACGTGTGGGCCTTTCTTCCATAATTCCTGATAACCCCCTGTAGAAATAGACAAACACCAAAACTCGTGGAATTCTGTCAGATAAAACCCTAAGTCTGGGTGTCGGTTGCATTTAGATCCTTTTCTTTGTTTATTTGTTAATTAAATTTGATACTTAAGGACCGTCAACAGGTACGGACCTGGTCGACAAGTCACCCAACGAAGCAATGCTCGTGGACGACACCCCCCCCGACAACCAACCACCATGACTGGCGCATTCCCTTCATCAAGTATCTCTTGAACGGTTCGGAATTTCAAGATAAAATGGAGAACGAGCGCCTTATCCGGCGATCCAAAAATTACATACTGGTCGATGGCAAACTTATGCGCAAGAACGCAAGTTCGGAAGTCTTGCTGAAGTGTATATCCCAAGACGACGACATCAAGTTACTGGAAGACATACATGTCGGATCTTATGGTAACCACGCCGCCTCTAGAACACTGGTCGGGAAGGCTTTCCGAGCAGCCTTTTACTGGCCAACCGCAGTCGCCGACGCTGAGAAACTCGTCCGAAATTGTGAAGGATACCAGTTCTTTGCCAAACGGACCCACATACCTGCTCACGAGATCCAGACAATTTCGTAGTCTTGGCCATTTGCCTGTTGGGGCCTCGACATGATCGGGTCGTTCAAATCGGCTCCCGGCAACTTCAAATTCGTGTTCGTGCTAATTGACAAGTTCTCAAAATGGATCGAGTACATGCCACTAGTCAAAGCAACTTCCGAGAAGGCTGTGGAATTCCTCGATCAAATCATACATAGATTCGGGGTTCCTAACAGCATAATCACCGACCTGGGCACTCAGTTCACCGGCACTACATTATGGGCCTTCTGCGATGACAGAGGCATAGTCATAAAGTATGTGTTAGTAGCCCATCCGCGAGCCAACGGCCAAGTCGAGCGGGCAAACGGAATGATTATTGATGCTCTCAAGAAGAGACTGTACACTGAAAACGACAGGGCACCAGGGCAATGGATGAAAGAGTTACCGGCTGTGGTCTGGGGTCTCCGAACACAACCTAGTCGGAACACGGCGGTATCCCCCTACTTCATGGTTTATGGGGCCGAGGCAGTGCTCCCTGTGGACGTGGCCTTTGGATCCCCAAGAGTTGAACATTTTGACCAGTCTTCAGCCGACCTCGCCAGAGAGCTCGAAATCAACTGCACAGAAGAGAGGCGTCTGACTTCTTGTCTTCGAAGAGCGAAATATCTCGAGGCTATTAGGCGATACCACAACAGGAACGTCAAAGACCGCTCTTTCGTGGTCGGTGATCTAGTGCTCAAATGGAAAACAAGCCAGGAGGGAATGCACAAGTTGTCTACACCTTGGGAAGAACCTTTTGTCATCACCGAAGTTACACGCCCTACATCTTACAGACTGGCGTACTCAGATGGAACGCGCTTGCCCAACTCCTGGCACATAGACAAACTGCGCCGCTTCTATCCCTAAGTTGCAATTAGTTGTTAGAAGAATTCAAATGCATACTTTCACAAACAGCAGCTAAGATCAGTTGAAACTTGATGAAACTAGTTGGCTTCAGCAGTGACAAGTAGCAAAAATGAGTTACAATCAGTTGGTACTAGCTAAAATCAATTGGAAGCAACTGAAAACTAGCTGAAACTAAGTGGATTGCAGCAGCCTGAAGGAGTTTGAAATCAGTTGAAATACAGTGTAAACTTCCCTCTTGACCTCACATTGTTAATATGCTTAAGTGTACTTTGTGTACTCCTCTATGCACAAATTAGGGGGAGTTTGGACTATATCTTGTTGGACTATTGGTTCTATCCAGTGCATGTTATGCAGTCCCACACATGGGAAAAGGAGAATGGATAGTTCAAATGGATTCCCTTAGTGCTTCATAATTATTCTAGGGGTCTTGGTCTTTCTAAACCAAGTACTCCCGGTTTTGGTGTTGAATGCCTCAATCCTTTAGTGGAACTGAATTTGAATGAATTGGAGAAAAGAATTGAAGAGTGGGCTTTCATTGCTATTGCTCCTCTCTAGAGCTCCTCAAGTGTTCATGACACATCCCTTTGATCACCCATAATCTTGTCAACAAAGAGTGGAACTCCTAGTTCATAATTTATAAATTTCATGAATTTTGTCTTTTGCTCTCTATGTGGGTTGCCTTAGGTAAAAAAAGAACTAGGAACATAAATTTGTATCTTGGATGATCATAAGAGCTCTAATTCACCACATGTCATCAATTGAGAAATATATGACCATCCAAATCATTGGACTGTCACTTATGATGGTCATATAAACGAAAATCTATGTGGTGATCTATCTACCTTGGTGGTGGTAAATTTTCTCGGCATAATTTCAACTATTGCAAATTTATGATGCCTTGACCAAGATATAGGATGAACTCCACTTGACTCTTAAACCGATTCAAATGCACTTTGCAAGTAATCCGAGTACTTGCTGTATATATTAAGGGGGAGCCCATTCTATGTCTTGTGTCTTTGAGACTAACCTATTCTTCTAGTGAATTTGTGTAGTCTCTCAGTGAGAATAAGTTTCTCATGGGTATGTTACATTAACTCAATCTAAATGGGTAAAGTTATCTCTCATATTCACTTAGACTGCAATTTTACCTCTTAAGTAGATACTCTCCATAATATAGCTTAAATTCCCTTGGAATTAATTGACCAAAAGTGCATATGTTCTTGCCTTCCACATATATATATATATATATATGATAGCACTATCAAAAAGGGGGAATTTAGTCTATGTTATGAGGTTTTGCAATTACTGACTTACATACCTTCCACATACAAAAGCTCACTAGTTGTGAAACTCTAGCTTGTGCAATTTGATGAGATCTCTTGTCTTGTGAGCATTACCTAGGTGACAATATGAGATACAAGCATTCATTCCAATTGGCATCAACTTTTGAATATTCCTTCGATTGGTGTCAAAATTGTGAAGATGATATTTCAATTGGTATTGGTGGATAATCTTTCAATCTGGCATATCAAGAAATATGTCTTCAATTGATACCTCAAAATGACAACAAGAGCTAGCAATAGACTTTCAAATGAAATCAAGTACAAGCTTGTGATATCTCCTATGATCAAGAGAGATGGGCACAAATAAAGTCTTTTTGCATTTCACCAAGCCCATCAAAGCACTAAATTCATAATATCATGATCACAGTGGAGATTATGAGGTTTAGAACAAAGGTATATCGCTCCATGAACTCTTGTATTACCTTTGTACATCTAGGCCCTTACATGCTAGTGTGTGCATGTGTATGCAATATTTGAGCCACACCATGAGTTTGTTCTTATGGTGACAATTAGAGAATGATTTCGATATTTGGTTGATACCTCTTGTGGTGATAAAGTGAGTTTGTCTCATGTTAGAACTATCAACTAAGTGAGGTATGAGCTAAATATAATAACTTCTCAAGAATCTTGACTTAAAGTGTTGCATACTTGGTTTCGTAGAAAACTTAGAAGAGAAATCCTATATGCTAAACTTTTACCTACCTCTTGCCCTCACTTGTCTACCATTATTTCTTCCTTTTGGTGGAGAGATCCTTTTTGGAGATTAATGCCAAAGAGGGAGAAATATTAGAAGTGTAAGGGAGGAGAGATTGATATGTGGATTAAAAAGGGTAAAGGAGAGGCATATAAGATTTTTCAAATTTTTGTGTTGTGTGTGCAAGGATAGTTTATGCTCTTGATAAGGACTATTTATGTTAGTGTGTAATGTTCATGCCTTGAGTGGTGGTTGCCTTTATTTCTGTGTTGTTCTAGCAGGTGCGGCAGTGCCGCCCTCTGCTGGCCAGCAAACTTTGAGTGCATGACTTGCCATGAGCATCACGTTTATCATGTTGACACCTTTCACCTCATGGATGCTAAGATATAGGAGAGTTCCCACACCTTATTGAAAATGTGCATTTGGCATTTGAGGCCAAAATTTGAAATTCTATGCACATATTTAAGGGGAGCTCACTATATCATAGGATTCAAAATCTTAATGTTTATTAATCTCTTGTAAGCTTTAATTGTGTTATCATCAATCACCAAAGAGGGGGAGATTAAAAGTGCATCTAGCCTTTTGTGGGTTTTGGTGAATTGAATGACAACATAATTAAAGGTCTAATAAGTTTGCTAAGTGTTGACCAAGATATTGAGTCTATTGCATATACTTGTGGATTGTGTATTAACAAGTATGTTCAAGGCTCAACAAGCAGGCAAACTTGATGACATGCCACATAAGTATTGAAATGAAGGCTAAATTATGTATTGTTGTATTGGAGGATTATGGAAACAATCTAGCTCAAGTAAAAGACAACAATGCAAATGAAATCTATGTTGTGGGATATCATAGCACCATGTGAAAGCAAGCATATTTGGAAAATGGCAAAAGAGACATGAATTGATGTTCTTGGATTGGTCTCTAGTCTCTACAATGGCTTGCTTTTCATGAACAACAAGAGCTTGATAGTGAACTAGGTTTGATCAAGCTAGAAGTATGAAGATAAAGATTGAAGTGAGTATTGAGTGTCAAGCCAAAATAGAGAGGATATAAGGAACTGTGAATTGGCTTGATCATATTGATGTTGATCCATATATGTCTTTATGTGAGTCAAACTGAAGCTTGATTGATCTCAATATTTATATCTAGAAGATATTCACGCAAGGATCACAATATTGAAGAAATGGTTATTCAATGGATGCTTAATATGATATGACTTGAGTATAGCTTGATAAGGTGAAGATAGCAAGGAAAGGGCTTCGAGGGACTAAGTGGAGGTGAAGGGACAAGCGATGGCTTAAGGACCGAGGTACCATGGCTAAAGTGAAGAAGAGAGTACTTGCATTGAGTCGAGGAACTAATCAAGCTATGAGGAGTCATATTATGTTGAGGATCAAATAATTAGTATAAGTGACTTGAAGCCATGGAGATGAAGTCATATGTGTTGAAATGGGTCAAGTCACATGCTCAAGGTGTGTTTGCTCAAAGAAAGGAGACAAAGTTGATTGCAACCCTTTATGGAGTAATATTGAGCAGAACTGACATATGAAGACATTGAAGACTCAAGTGATTACATTGGTTATATTCTCTTGTTCTTGAGTATAAGTATGTCGTACTATCAAGAGGGATGCAATACGAATGATAGACAAGTCTCAAGCGCTCAAACTAACCGAACCCAAGTGCTAATTAGCTAATATGAGAGAAAACACTTAGCACTGCACCTGCACAAGTTGATATTGAAGCTTGTTCTCTATAGGGTTAGATAGCCCTCAAAACAAGCTTTCTGAAAAGTCCCAGATCACTACAAACGGAGTTCGGAATAAAAAGTTATGACTTTTTCCGTAAGGTGACCTGTGATGTTTTTAAAAGAGCGGCAGTGCCGCATTTAATGGGCGGCTGTGCCGCCCCAGTACAGTCACAACGGCTAGTTTTCAAATCCTAACAGCTAGTTTAAGTGGGATGAGTATATATACCCATCCCATGGCTTCTGGTCGTGCTGCTGATGCTACAGACTTTCCAAAGCCTTCCCAAAGCCTCTCCCCAACCCTCTCTTTGTGAGAGTGAAGTGCTTAGTACATAATTAAGTGTTGGGGTTGTGTGATTAAGGGCTTGAGTGAAGATTAGAGCAATCCTAACCTTGAGCACTTACTGGACTTCATCAATCTTTGTTGTGCATTCGTTACTCTTGGAGGTGAAGCCTCCTAGATGGCTAGGCGTCGTCCGGCAAGCTCTCGTGCTTGTGGTGAGCAGCGGGACAGTTTCTAAGCCTCTATTGTAGCTAGTGAAATCACCCCTCCTTCAAAAGGTAACACTCTTGTTTGGAGAATGAGGGAAGGGCAAGCTTTGGTGGCAAGCCGGTCCTTATGTGGGCACCTCAACAACGTGGACTTAGGCCAGCCTTAGTGGCGACACCGAACCACAGGATAAATATCGTGTGATGATTTACATTCTTGTATTGTTATTGTTGTTGAGGTGATTGTAGGATTTGTGGCCAATCTACTTGGTGGTACTTGTTCTACTGCGTATAATTGTTATTCAATGACTAACATATCTGTAGGAAGTTAGGAAATTTATAAATTTCCTTGGTTGAATTTTGAATTGTACTAAGTTCCTCCTGCGTAGAGCGGCAGTGCCGCCCTCCAATGCCGGCAGTGCCGCCCTCTAATCTGTTAGAGTTTTGAGTTAAAACTTGGCAGATTTGTCACTGGATATCTCTAGTACACATTCACCAAGTTTGGGCTCTATTGGACTCACGGTTGTAGGAAGCAGTGCCGCCCTGAGTTTTAGTTTCTGTTTGAGCAGAATTTTTAGAGGCCTGTTCACTCCCCCCCCTCTAGGCCTCCTAGACGACATCAAGGTCCTTTCAGTCAATAGCCCTGAGCTGGTCGGCGTTGTCGATCTGCCTCCCTTTATAGCAGAGATGCGGGCAACGTGCTGTCGGCGTGGTCAGAGACGTTGCTGGAGTGGTTGGAGCCATAGCCAGCGTTGTTGGAGCCACAACCAATGTCGGCGAAGAAGTGATTGGCGCAGATCGGATCTAAACCTCCTCTACAGTTCTGGTGGTGAAGTGGTTGAAGCTGGTGGTCTAGTTGATCTGGCCGACGGTGAACGTGAGGCCGTCCGTCATGGCCGCGAAGTCGGGGATGATGACCATCTGGCTTGCCTAGAAGCTATAGGCACACCCCCTACTTGGCGCCCCACTGTCGACGAAATATGGTCAGCGGTCTACCTAGGGGTATGCACAATGTAGTAGATTGTCAACAGACATGTGCACAAGCTACAAACTAGATGGTGATATAAGACACAAACATAGATTTTATTCAGGTTCAGTTGTCGTGAGAGCGTAATATCTACGTCCTGCGTTTGATTATATTGATAATATGGAATGTAATGAGTTATGTTCTCTAGGAGACCCCGCCTCTCCTTATATACGGTGAAGGGATAAAGTTAGAGGTAAAGTATCCTATTTGGTACTTATAGTCTTGCGGTGCATACTGACTAGCGTTGTACGGCTCAAGGCCAGCTCCGATGGTGCGGCCCATGTCAAGCCATGAGAGTATAAGGGTTTATACCCTCATATAGGAGGAGACTGCCCTTGCCACCAATTGCGTGGAGGATGACGGTGGGGTGATGAGGATGGCCTCTTAACTAGTTATATAGTCATATAGTTAGCTAATTTAGTTCTATATATAACTAATCTAGTTATATTTATCTAGTTCTATAGTTAGATTTGATGGGTAGTTAGGCAATATAGTTAGGCTTTGTTTAATTCCACCCAAAAACCCAAAAATTTTCAAGATTTCCCGTCACATCGAATCTTTAGACGCATGCATGGAGTATTAAATATAGACAAAAATAAAAACTAATTGCACAGTTTGGTCGAAATTGACGAGACGAATCTTTTGAGCCTAGTTAATCCATGGTTAGACAATAATTACCACAAACAAACGAAAGTGCTACAGTGTCGAGAAATTTTCCCTTTGGAAACTAAACAAGGCCTTAGTAAATTTATTTTATATAGGTAGATAGCAAATATATATATATATATATAGTTATGTTATTATGTGATGTAGTTAGGCAATGTATTTGGAGTGTATAAATTTTGCTTATTTTGAATGTGTAGAGACTTCGATATTATGTAGTTGCTTCTATAAACGACAAGAACCCGAGAGAAAGAAGGAACAAATGAGAGTAGACTCAGACAGTAAAATTTAGTCATAGTTTTTAGATCTAAGCTCGGCGCCAAGATCTATGGCTCCGAGGTCGACGCCAAGATCTATAACTCCGACCCTCAGATCCAAGATCTGTGGCTCTGAGGTACTAGCACGTTAGTGCCACCTAAAATGCCCTGCGAGCGTGGCTAGCCACCTCCGAGCCAAAATTTATGACGCCGAAATATGTTTCCGGAACCATGAGTTTTGATGCCAACCCCTAAAGTCAAAGACCAGTTTACATCTCCGTCTACGTCCAGGTGCTCGGCACACCCTTGGCCTGGCGGCGTCTAGCGGCCGCGAAGCAATCAGTCGGCGCAATACACAACAACAGTACATACCTACAAAGATGGCGCATGTCAAAGATAGAAATCGTACTTCACTTTTGACTTAGGCCTTGTTTACTTCACCCTGAAAACCAAAAAGTTTTCAAAATTCTCCGTCATATCGAATCTTGGGGCACATGCATGAAACATTAACTATATAGACGAAAACAAAAACTAATTACACAGTTTAGCTGTAAATCACGAGACGAATCTTTTGATCCTAGTTAGTCTATGATTGGATAATATTTATCACAAACAAACGAAAGTGCTACAGTACCGAAAACTTTTCACTTTTCGGAACTAAACGAGGCCTTATCTACCTAAAATAAATGTAACTTATGACGGACAGGATTATAAACGTACTGTGAGACGTATGTAAGATTGAATAGGACTTTTACACCTTACATGTAAAGACTTATGACGGGCAGGATTGTAGACAAATTTTAGTTCACCATATCTAAAGATTAATTAATTAAACGATGCTTCTGGTTTCTTATTATTTTTAATTTATTTTTCTGTTTATGACACGAGGACTTCTGATCCAATTGGGTTAGGAGAAAAAAGAAAAGTTATGGGCTGATCTAACTCAGAAGTCTAACATGAGTTTTAATCAATTTTAGACCGAAACAAGTGAATAGTTGAGCTCAACCAAAATTCAAAATGGGGTTCGACCAAAATTCAAAACAACTAGAAATTTTACCTTTTTATTATTAGAGAAGAAGAAGGAACTACATATTAGGACTTTGATTTTTCTTTTACCTCCAATTGACATCTAACTAAATAAAGAAAGCGGAGCAAAATAAAGAACATAATTCTTATCCTTTTGACTATTAAGAGCTCTATTTAGAATACTTAGAATGTGAGGAATTTATTTATATTAGGACTCCTACTCCGTATTGGTTTAGACGCAAGTTATTCTAACTTGTACGAGCACGTGTTATATATAGGTCCAGATAAAAAGAAAGCTCTTCATCATTCGGTAGTTAGAGGAAGACAGACAAAAAAAGATGGCAAAAAAAGACCTGAAAATTTTACCTCTTTATTATTAGGTCTAGATATATATAATTAGGTAATAGACATATAGATATACATCTAATAGCTTTTTCTCTCTCGTTGCAACGAACGGGTATTTTTGCTAGTGTAAGACTTATGACGGGCGGCATTACACGTAATGTGAGACATATTTGAGATTGAAAAGGACTCTTACACCTTATACATGTACGATTATGGATGAGAGACGACTCATATAGCACAACGTGTAGATCGAATGGTTGTTAAAAAGGGAGAGTAAGATCACGAATGATGGAAGGCTCATATAATATGACATGTAGATCGAACGGTTACTATACATGTAGATCGAATGTTATAAAAAATATATTTTTTAACTAATCTAATGATACTTATTTTATACTATCAATGTTCATACTTTTTCATAAAAATTTAGTCAAAGTTTAAATTGTTTTGCTTCTAAAAAATGATAGTTGTATTCTTTTGTGAACAAAGGAAGTATCATCAAGGGATGATAGTGGACCCCCCGACGATTCCTAACTTTTACTCGTCCACAAGCATAAGATTTCGAATGGTATGGGCAATATTCAAGATATATTAAATGATAAAATCATAACGGTAATGATATACACCATACGTTCGGATGTACGGACGCTCCTATCTATTCATTTCGTTGCTTCTCCATGTCTTCTTATCTACTCCTCATTTCCATCTCCGGTCTTCCTCTCATCTCGCTGCCGCTCCTGCCGCTCGCACCACACGCTTGCACTTTCTGCCGCGCCACTAGCAAGCCGCTCCTCCCTCCCTCCTTCCCTCCCTCCCTCCCTCCCTCCCCGCTGTGACCCACACACCCTCTATGCCACCAGAGTGGAGCGGGACGACAACAGCTTCCAATGAGTGGCACGCCTCCTTTCCTTCCTGCTCTCTCCCTCGCTCTCGCGACCTCCATGCATCTGGAGCTAAAGATGATGGCACAGCTCCGACGAGGTAGGTGGGGAGGGATTTCGATTTATATAACACTCCAAATTTTGAATTTCAAATTTTAGTTTGAATTTGATTTAAATTCAGTGGAGTTTGGCATTTTAGGCAAATATTAAATAATTTATAAACATAATTAAAATCAAATATAAGGTAGAAAACTTGTTTGAATGCATTCACGCTGCTGCATTTATTTTTGCTTGAATTATTTGATTTTTATTTGGTGCCTAAAGTGTTTGACTTAATTTTTAACAAAGAAAGAAAATGAGAAAAAGAAAAGAAGGGCCGACTCCACCCTCCCGTCGGCCCAGCTCCTTTCCCCCACCCTCCCCGCGCGACCCAGCGCACCCTTCCCCCTCTGTCGCGTCGCGTGGGCCGTGGCCCAGCTCCACCCGCCCCGCACGCCCACCCTCTGCACCCGCGCTCCGCCGTTGATAGGCGGGCCCCCACCCGTCGGGGGGAGTCACCCCTAACCTCCGTCTGAATCGGACAGGGAGAGCGTCGTCGCCTCGGTTTCCACGCCGCATGCGAACCGAGGTTCGCCTCTACCTATTTAAGGGCGTCCCACAGCTGCCGCACGCCTCCCTAGAACAAAAGCCCTAGCTCTTGTTTTCGATCTCGTCGAAGTCTCAAGCGCCGCCGCCCTACGTCCTCGTCGCCGTCTGGCCCCTCGCCGTCGCCCCTCGTCAAGGTAAGCACGTCCTAATCTTCGCAAGAAGGAGACGAACGCGTAGGTGTCCTCGGAGCATCCTACCCCTCTCCCTATCACGCACACGGGCTCGTCGGAGCCCCACGGCCCCCGCCGAGCCGCCCCGCTGTGAGGGCCGCTCGACCCGACCCCTCTATCGCGCGGCCAACCCGCGCACCGCACCCGCCGTGCCCCACGTAGCGCGCTCATGCCCTCGGCATGGCTCCCTACGCCCCGCCTCGCCGTCGCGGCGAGCTCCACCACCGCAGCCATGGCGCGCCGCGACGGCTTGCCTAACCCCTCGCCGCGCGCGCACCCGGCCCACTGAAAGCCCTAGTTTGGTTTTGGATAATTGATGAAACCCTAGTAGTAACCTCTATGCTAAGTGTGTGTAGACTTAATGAGGTTGGTACATGCCAAGTGATGGAGCAAGAGATGATCATGGTGATGATGGTGATGACCTCAAGATGATCAAGTGCTCAAGTTGGAAAAGAAGAAAGAGAAAAACATAACCCTATGGAGATCAAGGGAAAGGTATTGCCTAGGGTTTTGGTTTTGGTGATCAAGACACCATAGAGGGTGTGATCACATTTAGGATAGATAGCCGTACTATTAAGAGGGGTAATCTCGTTGTGAAAACGGTTGTCTAAGTGCCACTAGGTGATTGGATTCCTTGCATGTGCATTAGGACCTAGTGAGCTAACTAAGTAACCCTTGAAAAATGTTTTGAAATATGCTAACACTCGTGCACAAGTGTGGAGACACTTTGGTGTTGGCACATGGAAGCAAGGGTAGAAGTTGAGAAACTTTTCGCGCAGTGCTTTCAGGCCGGACGCGTCCGGTATGAGGTCGGACGCGTCCGAGTTGAGGCACCGGACACGGAAACAGTTTTCGCGTAGAGTCCGGTGTGCCTCGTCCGGTGAGTTCGTTTCTCGGTGAAACTCTCTGAGTTTGCGTCCGGTGCACACCAGACGCGTCCGGTGTGAACTAGGACGCGTCCGAGTTGGCGTCCGGTGCAAACTCCTCTTGTAGAGCTCTCTGGGTGTGAGTCCAGTGCACACCGGACTGTCCGGTGTGTGCGTCCGGTGTGGCGACCGGTGTTGACTCAAGTTTGCGACGCTCTCTGAGTTTGGGTCCGGTGCATACCGGACACGTCCGGTGTGACACCGGACGCGTCCGGTATTTCAAAAGTGAGCGTCCGGTGCCTTGACAGTGTCAGAGGCAACGGCTACTTTTCTAACGGTCAGGAGCACCGGACGCTGGTCTGGCTCATACCGGACGCGTCCGGTGTGAACTAGGACGCGTCCGGTGTGAACGCAGACAGTGGGTTTTCCTGCCAACGGCTAGTTGAAGCTTGGGACTTCTATTTATATGCCTTGGCCGGTTCATGCTCACTCTCTTGACTCTCTAACTTGTTGATACACCTTGTGAGCATACTCCCACACTTCCCACTCACCTTGTTCAAGATTTGTTCATCCAAAGTGAGATTGGGAGAGATCCTAGTTGCATTTGCTTAGAGTTTGAGCATCTAGTGGCACTAGTGATCGTTGAGCAGCGGGTTTGCTTGTTACTCTTGGTGGTTGCCGCCACCTAGACGGCTTGGAGCAGCGAAGGAGCTTTGGCACGAGTTGGTGATTGTTCGTGGCTGTTGACGGTCTTTAATGCTCACATTTAACCATCAACTAATCATGGAAAAGGATCTAAATGGAACCAACACCTAGACTTAGGGTTTTATCTGACAGAATTCCACGAGTTTTCATGTTTGTCTATTTCTGCAGGGGGTTATCAGGAAATATGAAAGAAAGACCCACACGTCGGGTTTACATAGAGATATTAACGTGCCGCGTAATTTTCTACCATCTAGAAGACTCCAGAAGCCACGGGAATGAACGGGACGCCGATCGGGCCCGGGGGCAGGGCGCCCGCCCAAGTCCCTTGGGTGCCCGCCCAGCTACAGTAACCAATCAGCTTCAACTTCGCGGATCGTGCTCCACCGACCTAAGGGATCAAGGATAACCGTTCAATCAATGTCGGTTTGATCTGACGGCCCATATTCACTTGAAGGGACTATAAAACCAGACCCCCTGGCCCCTGGAGATCATACCTCTTCTACAGAATCAAAGTTAGGGTTTCAATTCTTTATCCAAGTAGAGAGGATCCCTCTAGTTCTTCTAGTTCTACCTCTAGTTCATCTAGATCTAGTTCTAGTTTATCTAGTTCTAGTTCTAGTTCCTCTAGTTCTAGTTCTAGTTAGTTCTAGTTGTAATCTAGAAAATAGGGAGAGAGAAGAGGAGAGCGGAGGAGGAGCCGGATCTGTCGGATCTTCCTCAACATTGTACTTCTACAGCAACTGGTTCGTTCTTCATCGTTCTCCAAGTTCTTCAATTCACAATTCCTGAGTTCTTTAATTACTTTTATTTACATTCAAGTTATTTATTGGATTCCCGCTTGCATCAAGTGCTCTAGTCTTTATAACGCTAGAGTAGTAATTAATAGATTAGACGTGGTGTTTAGTCTTGCAATTACCTGGAATTGCACACAATCCTGCGGATTGTTGTGGTAGCCTTAGGGTAGTGACAGCCCTAACGGTCGATGTATTCCACCTCGTTCGGATCGGTGTTTGTAGGACCGTAGTCAGAGCTTCCTAGCCCCCTTCTCATCTCTTTCTGTGGTTAGTGTTCTGATGTCTCGAAATAGATAATCTTGAAGTAATTCTTGATTCTTAGATCAACTAGAGAACTCTCAGGAAACTTCCTCTCTTCCCACCAAAAATAATTATATAGTTATCCTTGGGCGATCTTGGATCTTAATTAGTACACTCACGTTCTCTGTGGAAAATCGATACTCTGGAATACTCCTGGGTGAAGGCTACATCGGTATCCGTGCGCTTGCGGATTTTTCTATTTGCGTTTAAAATACCCAACAAGCTTTCTGGCGCCGTTGCCGGGGAATGGTAGCTGTGCTAGTTTCTAACCAAGTCGTCCGTGTATCCTTTTTCTTTTCCTTTTTTACCACACTCACCTTATCATTTTCACCATACCACATGGATTTCACTCTAAGCATTAATGAGCATGGAATTTATTTCATAGCCACTTCATTTGCTCCATGCTCATATGCAACATCTTCCCAATCCATTGGTTTTTCCAACATCACCACATTCGAGATCTCCAACCCCCTCATCCTTTCTATTTATAAAAACTTTAAAAGGGCAGTTGTCGATGCATATGTCTATATTAAATATTGTAGATCTCGTTGAGTTGATCTTGATATAGGTCAGCGTTGGAGGGGAAACCACTTCGCCGACATACATTGATGGTTTCCCAAGGACAAGCTTAGTGTCCTAAAACAAGCACTGATCAGATTGTAAAATGAGCTTTTAATTATTTGCAACATTACCTTGTGTGTTGAGCATATAAGGATAATTGTAAAAAAATTCCTTCGGGTATTCTTGTCATTAACCTTTTCAGGATTGGAGCAAGAAGATCGGATGAATGACAAGCACAAGGTATGTCCAACCAACAATCATACAACATTGAATTAAATTCATCCAAACTTGAATTTTGCAAAATTCATGGTTGGGGGAGTACTTTACATAAAAACATCATTTGCCACGTTGCTATGTTGGTTGTCCCTACCTTTGAGACATGCTCAATTTGTTAAATACTAATCACACTACTTCATCTCCACTTGAGTAGATCTCTATAAACGCTCTCATGCTACCTTTATTTGCTTTAGTATATGTCTAGGTTTGGAGTAGTTTCATTTATCTCTTAATTAAGCATGGTGCTTAGTTTTGGAATGATGATCTTATTTCCAAGGGAGTTTAAATTAAGCATGATGCTTAGGTTAAAATGCCCTCCTAAATCAAATTAGACATGGTGTCTAGGTTGATCTTTGAGCTGATAGTATGCTATAGTAGATATTGGATATTTTGTTGGACTAACCCCTGCAAGAAAACTTTCAATATCGACCTGGGAAGTCCTGAGATAAACTCATATTGGAGACAAAGAGAGAGACACATGAAGTTTAACAATTTACACAAGCAAGGCATAGCTCACAAGAGATGATCCATGGAGGGTGCCACAAACACGATGCACAACCGCTAAGAAAGGAAAGCTTCCATAAGGTGATACTGTGCCATCACTCTTCAAGTAAGGTAACATCTTAAGGTACTTGACTATCACTTCTATAAGCTTCTCCTTGGTTCTAGCGTTCACATGAATAAAGAGACAAACATGTATGATTTATAACTCTAAATTAACCAACCCAATTAATTCAGCATGTTTAGTCCTTTAATCTTTGTTTATAGTACTACCTTCATGATCCCACACTCCTAATCATATAAGCTAAAATGTTGCACATTCAATCTCTGGAAGATATAAACAAAAGATAAGTATAGATAGATTATCTTTCCATTAGGTTGAGCGATCTGATCTGACAAATGTTTTAAATGCTACATCCATGATCTTATTATCCATCAACTTTGTCTTGCTCACTATGCTTAAGGTTAGAGAAGAACAAATACACTTTTGGTTCTGTTGGTGTTTTCCACCAACAGGGCCCATGCACTTGATCTCTGCCTTGTCTCTATGAGCAGGTACACTTCGAGCAAAATATGAAAGAGTTTTACAACTCCTAGACTCCACCAAGTGAAGAACCTAGATCTACGAGCACAAACACACTGGAGATACTGGACACTCAGGCAATCACTGCCCTGAGATGCTTGAGGACGTAACTACTGGAGTAACCCCGTTGTGGAAGTAATTACTGACCTTCTGCCGGTCAATAGAGACAATCCAGGACGCCCCGTCATCCTGATCTCCATCGGCATGGTGGACTTCCTAGAAGCACTCTGCGACTTTGGCTCCAGCGTTAACATTATGCTCAGGGTACTCTATGAACAATTCTTTACACATCCTTTCCTAGAAACAACCATGTGTTTGTAGCTTGCAGATCGACACTAAGTTTCCCAAAGGGAATATTGAAGAACCTCTACGTCCGAGTTGGTACCTTATATGCTCCAGCAGACTTCGTGGTGATAGAGACTGGTACTGATGAGAGGGCACCCATCATCCTAGGGAGGTCATTCTTGAACACTTCAGGAGCTGTCATCTACGCTAATGCTGCCAAGATCAGTTTCTACATCAAAGGGAGGAAGGAGTCGTTTTACTTCAAAAACAAGACTACACAAATCTCAAATCAATCCCGACAAGGAACCAAGGAAGAGGATCAACAGGGGGAACAGGAACAAGCAAATGTGGACTGAGTCAGCTAAGATGGTCACTGCAGCTCAAGGAGGTCAAGATCGTCAACTCAAGTCGCCTTTCTTGATCAAGAAGGACGACCCTGGTGTTCCAAGCATCGAGTGCACAATCAACGGATATTCTTTTCAGAAGACACTCTACGACACCGGATCTGACGTCAACATAATGGCCGCAGTCACTTATCAGCTCCTGTTCGGAACCATGCCCCTAAAACCGACATACATTCAGCTCCAGATGGCAGATCAGACATTCCGAAAGGTTATTGTCATGGGAAAAGACGAGTACGATCCACCCATCATCCTTGGAAGACTGTTCCTCAACACCGTTAAAGCAATCATCTACATTGGAACCGGAGAAGTCCACATGCATTTCCCCTCTGAGAAGGTCAGGACAAGAAGAAGACGATGCAACCGCAACTAGAGGAGGCAAATCATCAAGGACGGATGGACGGACTACGAAGGAGAAGTGGTAATGTCTGAAGACATACAACTTGAACAGAACTGTCCTGAGGAGACCGTAGCACCAAGTCAAGTGTGGAGAGAGAAGATAGCTATACATGAAGAGGAGGCGTTGCCGGAACCACCGACTATGCCATCCAGCGAATCCCAGGACGACTGAGGAAACGGAGAGTCCCGTTCGGAGGACGTAAAAACACCGAACGCCTTGCCAAGAGGTAAACTTGGTAATTATCCTTTTCCTTTCAATTATTTTAAAATAGTTTGCTTAGTTAATCAGGTTCATATCATCTTGAAAAGAAAATAAAAATGTTAAAAATAGTAAGCCCCATGTGAGTATGCTCATGGCATAAAACCCATAAGTACATTCACTGTGGTGGCATAAAAATAAAATAAATATATTCTTGTCCTATAAAAATGAAAATATAAAAATAAATTTATGATCCTACTAAAGAGAGTAACATTTATTGAGGAGGCTCAACATGATAAAGGCTAAATATTTATGCTAACACTTAACTAGTTCCACAAAGCTTTGTTGTCTATTTGAGCTCCACAGAATTCAAGGATCAAAGAAGACTAGCAGACGGAGGACATCCTAATCATTGTCAGAGTGCTGCCGACATTCAACTACACCTCTGCCACCAGCTACATCAGAAGAAATTACGTCAAAATCTAGCTTGGGGGAGAGCACCCCCATTTATCCAGCTAAGTATTCTATTCACGTTTGTACTTTACTCTAATTATAAAAAGATGCATAATCATGAAAACCCAAATAAAAATTTTGTGCTTATATATAGTTTTTTGCTTAGTTTGCTAAATAAATAAATAAATAAAGTTTGCTATGAACCATCATGATAAGCTCTCACATGGAAATGATGAATAGTTGTTCTACCATGACTAGTTCTCAAAATTGAAATCTCTCTCAAGTTTAGGCATGACGGTTATTAATTAAGATTTGCTCTAAACCTGAACTTGTGGGGAGAGTACTTGATCTGAAGTCTAAGTCGTTAACGGATATGATATGGGAAGGTTGAGCTGCTGTTTATCTGTTCCTAGAGATCCTAGAATTCTGGAGAATTTTATCTTTGAAAATCTTTAAAGTGTTGCATGATGAGTTCCTGTATGATGAGAGTTTAAATTCCTACCACAACCATATATACATGCTTGCTAGACTATGAACCACACATTTACTTTACTACTTATGAGCATTGAGTGTAGTCAAGCTGTGTAGACCCTTAGGAGCTTGTCATGTGGTTAAATCAAGATTCACTTGCACGTTCACTCATACATGCTACTTCTACTTCGGAAGTACGCATCCACATATATCCATCCATTTCCATCTCCAGAACCACCCAAAAATATTCTACTTCTAATCCGGGAGAGAATAGCCAAAAACATTCTCCTAATTATGTTTTTCCCTGTGAAATAAATGCTCAAGTTATCTTGGTTACTACCACTTGCTATATTATTTCAGGAGATGAGTGCTCTAAAAAAAGAAAAAAAAAGAGAAAAAAAAGATACGAGGGAATAAAAAGGGGCAAGTGCCCGGAACCTCGAAAGAAAAGAAAAAGTGAGACGAGAGGTAAAAATGGACAAGTGTCCGACAGTAGAATTAGGGGTACAAGATACCTACCTGAGAGAAAAGAAAAAGAAAATATAGAGCATCTCATTCTCCTCAAAAAGTTTCAAAAGAGCAAGAAAGGTATGTATCCCCTCAAAAGAGCAAAAGTAGAATTAGACTTTCACCATTGTTATCACCATCATCACCATACACCATTCATTCGCCACACGTGCAATTCTTGATTTGACTTATTGACTTGTTCTTCTGGATCCATGGTTTGACTATGCAATAAATGTCTTGTAAGTATGTATTAGCTGTCTCCCACCTATGAGCTCCAGATATCAAAACCTTATTAGAGTAGGGTGAGAGAGAAGGCAATGCCACTGTGCCTCATACCAAAAATACCACATACTTTGAGAGAAGGCATACACCATCACTGCCTTGGTAAGGATCCAGAAATACCACAAAAGAGAGACTATAGAGAGTCATACAAGGAATCTCTGAGTTTTATTTGAAAATCTGCAAAAACTGCAGAGCTATAGTTAATCGAAGAACAAGAGACATGGTGCTTGACTAGACCGTTCTATCTTTTAACTACTCAAGACACAAGTGACGGTTACAAGCCCCATGGTGGAAGGTAAAATGAGTAAATTTAAATCTTAACAGTTTACCCTAACCTAGAGATGAGATCTTGTTTGAACGCATGTGTATCTTTAAGGCATGAAACCACTGCAGAAACTCTTGAGTTCATCTTTGCTCAGGGACGAGCAAAGGTTAAGCTTGGGGGAGCTTGTTGACGGTCCTTAATGCTCACATTTAACCATCAACTAATCATGGAAAAGGATCTAAATGGAACCAACACCTAGACTTAGGGTTTTATCTGACAGAATTCCATGAGTTTTGGTGTTTGTCTATTTCTGCAGGGGGTTATCAGGAAATATGAAAGAAAGACCCACACGTCGGGTTTACATAGAGATATTAACGTGTCGCGCAATTTTCTACCATCTAGAAGACTCCAGAAGCCACGGGAACGAACGGGAGGCCGATCGGGCCTGGGGGCAGGGCGCCCGCCCAAGTCCCTTGGGTGCCCGCCCAGCTATAGTAACCAATCAGCTTCAACTTCGCGGATCGTGCTCCACCGACCTAAGGGATCAAGGATAACCGTTCAATCAATGTCGGTTTGATCCGACGGCCCATATTCACTTGAAGGGACTATAAAACCAGACCCCCTGGCCCCTGGAGATCATACCTCTTCTACAGAATCAAAGTTAGGGTTTCAATTCTTTATCCAAGTAGAGAGGATCCCTCTAGTTCTTCTAGTTCTACCTCTAGTTCATCTAGATCTAGTTCTAGTTTATCTAGTTCTAGTTCTAGTTCCTCTAGTTCTAGTTCCTCTAGTTCTAGTTCTAGTTAGTTCTAGTTGTAATCTAGAAAATAGGGAGAGAGAAGAGGAGAGCGGAGGAGGAGCCGGATCTGTCGGATCTTCCTCAACATTGTACTTCTACAGCAACTGGTTCGTTCTTCATCGTTCTCCAAGTTCTTCAATTCACAATTCCTGAGTTCTTTAATTACTTTTATTTACATTCAAGTTATTTATGGATTCCCGCTTGCATCAAGTGCTCTAGTCTTTATAACGCTAGAGTAGTAATTAATAGATTAGACGTGGTGTTTAGTCTTGCAATTACCTGGAATTGCACCCAATCCTGCGGATTGTTGTGGTAGCCTTAGGGTAGTGACAGCCCTAACGGTCGATGTATTCCACCTCGTTCGGATCGGTGTTTGTAGGACCGTAGTCAGAGCTTCCTAGCCCCCTTCTCATCTCTTTCTGTGGTTAGTGTTCTGATGTCCCGAAATAGATAATCTTGAAGTAATTCTTGATTCTTAGATCAACTAGAGAACTCTCAGGAAACTTCCTCTCTTCCCACCAAAAATAATTATATAGTTATCCTTGGGCGATCTTGGATCTTAATTAGTACACTCACGTTCTCTGTGGAAAATCGATACTCTGGAATACTCTTGGGTGAAGGCTACATCGGTATCCGTGCGCTTGCGGATTTTTCTGTTTGCGTTTAAAATACCCAACAGTGGCCATCTCCCGGTGATTGTGAGGGGTCTTGTACCTTCCCCGGCGGAGAGCCGAAAGGTAACTCTAGTGGATTGCTCGTGTCATTGAGTTACCTCACTTGTGGGTAGGTTCTTGTGGTGTCCTAGTGAGGACGAGGTTCGTGCTACACCTCTTAGCCACCGAACCACCAAGTGGTTGTCGACACAACGGGGACGTAGCGTGCCGGCAAGCACGTGAACCTCAGGAGAAAAATTGGTGTCTCAATTGTGTTTGATTGGCATTCTCCCGGTGCTTGATTGTTTATATTGGTGATTGGTTCATCCCCTACACGGCGGTATAATTATCTCATCTTATCTTTACCTACCGCAAACTAGTGTAATTAGTTTAGTTGCTTACTTTGCCTTGTGTAGCTTAGTTCTCTAGTGTAACTTTTAGAGACTTAGTTCTTGTGTGCATAGAGATCATAACAACTAGAATTGTTGGGTAGGTGGCTTGCAAACACCCTTTTAGGGCTAGAGCAAAAAGCTTCGCTTTGTTATTTACTAACCTTTTGCTCTAGTGAGTTTGTAGATTTTTTAAATAGGCTATTCACCCCCCTCTAGCCATATTAGGACCTTTCAAGTGGTATCAGAGCTGTGGTCACCGTTTGTGAAGGCTTAACAACCTCGGTGCTCAAATTATGGCTCAAATAGTGTTCAACCATGTTGGGGGCAAACCACCGTTCTTTGATGGCACAAGTTGTTTTGACTATTGGAAAAGAAAGATGAAAATGTACCTTGGATCAATAAATGATAGAGTGGGAAGTCACGGAGAATGATTTTGTGATCCTTGACCCCGCTAACCCTACCGACAATGAGAGAGCAAACAAGCAATGCAATACAATGGCTCTCAACACAATCTATAATGGCATTGATTCAAAGGTATTTGAACAAGTCAAAGATCTTGAGAGAGCAAGTGAAGTGTGGACAAGGCTAGAAGAAACATATGAGGGCACTACAACGGTAAAAAGTGCCAAATTGTATATGCTCAAGGACAAGCTTTCAAACTTCAAGATGAAGGATGATGAATCAATACCGGAGATGTTCTATAGGCTCCAAGTCATCATCAATGATCTCAAAGGCCTTGGTGAGAAAGTGAAGGATGAGGACTTCATTCACAAGTTCTTGATGTGCTTGCCCAAGAGGTTCAAGACATTAAGAACAATTATCTTTAGAGGTGGATTGACCGGTGTATCTCCCAATGAGGTACTTGGAGATGTCATGACCGAAGATCAATACAATGACAATGATGATGATGAGGTCATGAAGAAGGATGATGATGACAAGAAGAAGAAGAGTGTAGCATTCAAGGCTAGCTCTTCATCCAAGAGCAAGAACAAAGGCAAGGCCAAGAAGGAAGAATCAAGTGATGAGGAGTGTTCCAATGATGATAGTGATGATGAAGCACTAGCACTCTTTGTCCGCAAATTTGACAAGATGATGAAGAAGAAGGACTATCACACAAGAAAGAGAAGAGATCACTTCAAGAACAAATAGCATGTGAGGCTATGCTACAAGTGCAAGAGCCCCGATCACATTGTGGCGGATTGTCCTTACAATAGTGACAATGATGAGCATGACAAGAAGAACAAGAAGGAGAAGAAAGAAAAGAAAGAAAAGAAGATGGTCTTCAAGAAGAAGAAGAAGGGTGGATCCTATGTTGTGACATGGGATAGTGATGCTTCTTCGGATGATGATTCTAGTGATGACGACAAGGCATCCAAGAAGAAGGCGCTTGCAAGCATTGCTATCAACAACAAGCCATCACTTTTCGACACTCCTTCATGCTGCATGGCCAAGGGCCACAAGGTACAATATGATGAGAGTGAAAGTGAAAGTGAACATGAACATGATAGTGATAGTGATGATGAAAATGAATTCACTAATGAACAACTCATGGACATGTTAGAACAAGCCGATTCTCTTATTCAATCTAAAAACAAGAAGTGCAAAGAATTGGCCAAGAAGTTAAAAGCTCTTGAGCAATCCTTTGATGAGCTCAATGCTAATCATGAGAGGCTAGTGGAAGCCCATGAGAAGCTTGGCAAGGCTCACACCAAGCTTGAGAAAGCTCACTCCTTGTTGTTAGAAGAGAACAAGAAAAATGTTGTTGTATCATGTGATGTGGGCACAACATGTGACTTAATTAAAGAATCACCCAACCTACCTATTGTTGTTGCCACTAACTCTTCTTGTAGGTCTTCATCCACCACCACCAACTCTACCTCCACTTCTAGTGTTAGTGTCACTTGTGATGCTTCACTAAAGGTTGAAAATGAGACTCTCAAGAGAGAGGTGGATGAGCTCACTCACGCCCTAGGCAAGGCCTATGGTGGTGCGGCCCGCTTGCTAAAGTGCTTGGGTAGCCAAAGGTTTTCTCTCAACAAAGAGGGATTAGGCTATACCCCCAAGAAGGGCAAGAAAGCTTTTGCAACTCATAAGCCTAGCTTTGTGAAGAGCAATGGTCGGTATTGCAACAAATGCAAGCAAGTTGGGCACCTAGAGCTTAATTGCAATAAAATGAACAAGAACAAGAAAAATGCTAATGTATCTTACATTCCTTTTGATTCTTGTTATGTGCTTACCAAGGGTGAGAAGGGTGTGCATGCTAAGTTTGTTGGTACACCAATTGTGGGTCCAAAGAAGAAGGCCATTTGGGTACCAAAGAGCTTAGTCACTAACCTCCAAGGACCCAAACAAGTATGGGTACCTAAGAAACATTGATTTGTTTTGTAGGTAAACTATAAAGCCGGAGGAAGGCATTGGTTGCTTGATAGTGGGTGCACACAACACATGACCGGTGATTCAAGAATGTTCAATTCAATCAATCCAAATAATGACAATGGTGTTGATAGTATCACATTTGGTGATAATGGCAAAGGCAAGGTCAAAGGGCTTGGTAAAATTGCTATATCCAATGACTTGAGCATTTCCAACGTGCTACTAGTAGAGAGCTTGAACTTCAATTTGCTATCCGTAGCTCAACTTTGTGATCTTGGTTTCAAATGCATATTTGGAGTTGATGATGTAGAGATCATAAGTGTAGATGGATCAAACTTGATATTCAAAGGCTTTAGATATGAGAATCTATACTTGGTTGATTTCAATGCTAGTGAAGCTCAATTGTCAACATGCTTGCTCACTAAATCTAGCATGGGTTGGTTATGGCATAGAAGGCTTGGTCATGTTGGAATGAAACAATTAAACAAGTTAGTCAAGCATGATCTTGTTAGAGGATTGAAAGATGTCACATTTGAGAAAGACAAGCTTTGTAGTGCATGTCAAGCCGGAAAGCAAGTTGGCAACACTCATCCAAAGAAGAGCATCATGAGTACATGCAAGGCATTTGAGTTGTTGCACATGGACTTATTTGGACCAACCACATACACAAGCATTGGTGGAAATAAATATGGATTTGTGATAGTGGATGATTTCACAAGATATACATGGGTATTCTTTCTTAGTGACAAGAGTGATGCTTTTGCAACCTTCAAATCATTTGTCAAGAGAATACACAATGAGTTTGAAACAACCATCAAGAAAGTGAGAAGTGACAATGGAAGTGAATTCAAGAATACAAGAGTTGATGAGCTTTGTGATGAATTTGGCATTAGGCATCAATTCTCGGCCAAATACACTCCACAATCAAATGGTCTTGTTGAGAGGAAGAATAGAACCTTGATTGACATGGCAAGATCAATGTTGAGTGAGTACAATGTGAGTCATTCTTTTTGGGCCGAAGCAATCAACACGGCTTGCTACTATAGCAACCGACTCTATTATCACCCAATGATGGAGAAAACACCATATGAGCTCTTGAATGAAAGAAAGCCCAACATTGCATACTTTCGGGTTTTTGGTTGCAAATGCTACATATTGAAGAAAGGCACTAGATTGAGCAAATTTGAAAAGAAATGTGATGAAGGATTCTTGCTTGGTTACTCAACTACTAGCAAAGCTTATAGAGTTTGGAATTTGGCTAGTGGTACTTTTGAGGAGGTGCATGATGTTGAGTTTGATGAAACCAATGGCTCTCAAGAGGAAGATGAGAATCTAGATGATGTGAGAGGCACTCAATTGGCCGATGCAATGAAAAATATGGATATTGGTGATTTAAGGCCTAGAGAGGTGATTGATGTTGAAGATGACAAAGATCAAGTGCTTCCTACCTCTAATGTGCAAGCTAGTGGTTCTCATGATCAAAATCAAGCTATTACAAGTGGTACACAAGTGCAAGATCAACAAGCTAGTACATCATCCCATGATCAACAAAGTGCAAGCAATCAAGTGCAAATACTCCAACCAACAAATATTGCAAGAGATCACCCATTGGATCATATCATAGGTGACATTCAAAGAGGAGTGCAAACTAGATCAAGATTAGCATCATTTTGTGAGCATTTCTCCTTTGTGTCTCACATTGAGCCAAAGAAGATTGATGAAGCATTGAGAGATGTTGATTGGGTTAATGCTATGCATGAAGAGCTTAACAATTTCAAGAGAAATCAAGTATGGGAATTAGTTGAGAGGCCTAGTGATCACAATGTTATTGGTACTAGATGGGTCTTTCGCAACAAACAAGATCAAGATGGGATGGTTGTAAGGAACAAAGCAAGATTGGTAGCACAAGGCTATACTCAAGTTGAAGGTCTTGACTTTGGTGAAACATATGCCTCGGTTGCAAGATTAGAAGCAATTAGGATCTTGTTGGCCTATGCTTGTGCTCATAATATCAAGCTATATCAAATGGATGTGAAAAGTGCATTTCTCAATGGCTATATCAATGAAGAAGTTTATGTTGAGCAACCTCCCGGTTTTGAAGATGACAAGAAACCCAACCATGTTTACAAGCTAAGAAAGGCATTGTATGGTTTGAAGCAAGCACCAAGAGCATGGTATGAGAGATTGAGAGATTTCTTACTCTCTAAAGGTTTCAAGATGGGCAAGGTTGACACCACTCTCTTCACCAAGAAGATCGGCAAAGACTTGTTTGTGTTGCAAATATAAGTTGATGATATCATATTTGGATCAACCAATCAAGAATTTTGTGAAGAGTTTGGCAACATGATGGCTGATGAATTTGAGATGTCAATGATTGGAGAGCTTAGTTACTTCCTTGGTCTTCAAATCAAGCAATTGAAGAATGGCACATTTGTGAGTCAAGGCAAGTACATAAAAGACATGCTCAAGAAGTTTGGAATGGATGATGCAAAGGCAATTAGCACTCCAATGGGAACAAATGGAAGCCTAGATAGTGACACAAGTGGAAATATGGTGGATCAAAAGTTGTATCGGTCTATGATTGGAAGCCTACTCTATGTGACCGCATCAAGACCGGATGTCATGTTTAGTGTATGCATGTGTGCAAGATTCCAAGCCTCACCAAGAGAAAGTCATTTGAAGGCAACAAAGAGAATATTGAGGTACTTGAAGCATACACAAAATGTTGGTTTGTGGTATCCCAAAGGTGCAAAGTTTGAACTTGTTGGATATTCCGATTCGGACTATGCGGGATGCAAAGTTGAGAGAAGAAGCACTTCGGGCACATGTCAATTGTTGGGAAGATCACTTGTCTCATGGTCATCCAAGAAGCAAAATAGTGTTGCACTATCAACCGCCGAAGCGGAGTACATTGCGGCTGGTAGTTGTTGTGCACAAATCCTATGGATGAAGGCAACTTTGAAGGACTTTGGAATCAACTTCAAGCAAGTGTCATTGCTATGTGACAATGAAAGTGCCGTGAAGCTCACCAACAATCCGGTTCAACACTCAAGAACAAAGCACATAGATGTCCGTCATCATTTCATAAGAGATCACCAACAAAAAGGGGACATTTGCATTGAGAGCATAGGCACCGATGATCAACTTGCCGATATATTCACCAAGCCACTTGATGAGAAGAGGTTTTGCAAGCTAAGGAATGAATTGAACATACTTGACTTCTCAAATATGTGTTGATGCACCCCACTTATATGACATGCCTCTCCTTCGAGCAAAGCAAGGTAAAATTGTTTGACATATCATTCATCCTATGCTAAGGATTTGCTTAGTGCATCTAGTCATTCCTTTATATGTCTTAGGATCATTCATGAAAATCAAATGAATTTGATGCTTATATGGTACCACTATTGCTTCTATGCTTGACTTGATCTAGTGGTAGCATATGACATGTTTGTGGGCTTGCAATCCTAGTGTTTGATCTAGAATATGAGCTATAAGTGTTTAACTCAACATGGTACAAGATAACCCTTATTTGGAGGTGTGAAGAAGCTTGTCCTTGGATCAAACCGAGTTAAATATCTTAGGCAAGTAATCTAGATTGGACCAATTTGGGAAAATGATTTCACTACACTTGGTTTCACACTAACTTATCTAAAATTTGAGCTCACCTTTTGTGGTCTTTGATGACAAAGGGGGAGAAAATTTTCCAAAGATTTAAGATAAGGGAGTAACATGATAAAAGAAGGGGATCAATTAAAATTTTGAAGCACACAAGTAGGGGGAGCAAGCTCATAAACTTGTATGTTGCATTTGTATGTGCATCACATATGGTTGCTTGCATTTGCATTAGTTTTAGGAGTTTTCTCTCTGATGCCTCGCTTGTGTGGTGTATGCTAGTTGTCACAAAACCGACCAAATTATAAGAGTTCAAGTGTAGAAACGATCGACAAGCAATCAAGTTTCCAAACTTGAGCCCATATAATCCCGGTAGTCAATCGAAATCACTACGGACTTCAAACCAACTCGCAATAAACCAAGATCGTAATAGTTCAACAGAAACACAGCGAATGTTACAAAGTCATACATTGCCGTCGAAGCGGCACCACATCGGAGTATTAAGTTATTACAACACAAGTTCGAAGTAGCGGAAGCAAAATAGTTACACACACTCTTTCCAAATTCAGTTCTTAAGTTCAAGTGACTGTCAGAGTCTATGCCATCCTTCCAAAAGCATCAGATACGAGGTTGTTAGAGAACCGTGCCCAACGGTTAGTCCTCATCCCTAGCGGGATGGAGACAGGTCTTGCAGAAACCGTCATAGAAGATGTCATCTGCAACAGGTGGGAATAAACCCTGAGTACGAGAATGTACTCAGCTAGACTTACCCGTCTAGTAAAACATAAAAGACACCAAGGATCATGCAAGGCTAAGATATAAAAGTAGAGCTGGTTGACTCGACATTTTTGCCAAAAGCCTTTATTAAGACTAACACAATGTAAGAGCATCATATTTATTTATCATCAGCCTACCACTAGATTAGCACCTGTACTACAACACATCACTTGATTATTACAAGCAATAATAACCATATCAAGTTCATCATATGTTCTTCTTGCTATCGTCATTATCTTGAACCAAGTTCATTAGTGGATGCTACGTTTGCCGCTGCTCTGTCAAGTTCTCACTGACCGGGAGAGACGGCGATTCGAATCGAATTCCTATCCAGCTGGAGGGTTATTCCTAGCACTCACCCAAGCATCCCCCGTCGGAGAGCCAACGGGTCACCTTTGGTACGACTCAGGAATCGCGGCTCCGATCAGCGCCGCACTCCCAGGGCTACCACTCTGCCAGAGAGGTCAGGAATTTTAACTCACCTGCCTTTGGGCTTACGCCAATGGTCCCCCGCACACCGCACTTCCTCCGGTAGTGCGCACTTTATACTTGCCGGTCTTCCGGCCTGAGTCATACTACTCGGCTTCGCGGTCGGAACGAGTTATCCGGCCAACTAAGTGTCAGGCATGTGTTCAACATGACAAGAGGACGTACAACGATCGGTCCTTAGCTGCCACAGATGGAGTTACTACAAACTCGCAAAACTCCGCCCGGCTTAAGTCAAATTAATCAGGTTCCATCCACGATAGCACATATAGGCCATCGTGATCCGACATAACCCTATATCGCGCAGGTGACAGGAAATCACCCGACTTCTACCGTTTAAGCATGGCTAAGCTGCTACTCGATCCTAACTCTATAACCAGGTAGTGAGTATCTGGACAAGGATGGAGTCAAAATGCAGCAAGGGCTTCATCACAACTCCTATACTTAATGCATCAATAGATATAACATATTAAGTAAACTTTTAAAAGTAAAGGGAGGCTTAGAATGCTCCGGGGCTTGCCTTTCACGAACGAGGCTGGCTCGTGACTTGGGCACTCAACTTCTTCTTCTGGCTCCTCGGGTCCGACTTGCTGGACTTCCACCTCCTGGCTGCCTTCCTGGCCTTCGGGATTCGCTTGCAGATCGAAGGAGACAGCCGCGTCCGATGCACCGATTGCATGCTCGGTGAATAAGAAGTGTGCATACAAAAGAATGAATGCTTGCTAACATAATGGACTCACTGGGCACTCATTTATGGAGTACACAGTTATAACAAGTTCACACAAGCTAACAAGTTAACCTAATCCAAAACTTACCATGATACTAAAACAGCAAGCAACATAAAACAGGAGTATCTCAGTAAATAAATCATAACTACTGCTACGAAGGTCCAACACACTTAAGTGAGGACATTCTGGAAAGCTTATGAAATTGTCTACAAATCATCTTTAAACATCACAGCAAGATTCAAACATTAAACCAGTCATTTAAACAAAGTTCCAGGTTCTATCCCAGAAAAACAGAGAGCACCTATTTTCTGGAACCCAACTTGGAACAGCTATAACTTTCAAACTACTTGTCCAAATGACCTCAAATTTAAACCACAGCTAGTTCAATAAGTTTACAACAACTTTGATTTAGACAAGTTCCTCAGAAGGCCAAGTTATCATGAAGCAAAAGTTAAATCACTTCCTTGCTGTCCAGAACAGCTTTTAACCCTTTAATTAATTATTTGATGACATAACCAAAACATAAACCATGCCAACCACATAGCTTATGAGCACAAGCATAATATAACACAACCAGAACACCAGATGGAAACTTCCAAACATTTACTTAACAAGGCATTTATTAATTAACTCTAGAAAAGAGCATAATTACAAGATGCCTAGTCAAAGTGCTCAGAAAAATCTACAAAAATTACAGGAACACAAGTAAAGCATCAAAGCATCACCATAAAAATTTTTCAGCAATTGCACATACCAAATTAAAGATATACATTTACCATGTAGCTAGGTGCTTATTTCATAAATTGGAAAACATGACTTGTATATTGCCAAACAACAGATTTCAGATTATTTACACATGAGGAATGCCATAAACAGGTTTACTACCAAAGTAGAGCACCAGCATAAGTATCAATTATTTTATATAATTTAATCAAGGAAACAAGCCACAATTCAATCATAAATTACATATCAAAGTTGCATTAATCCAAAAATCATGAAATATTTATCATAACATTCTAGTATCACACAGAGGCTACCATAAAATTTTCATGGCAAACTAAACAGTATGACCAGAGATATGAATTTATCCATGAATAACAAGATTAAATACTTAATAAATATTTTCCCAGAAAACATGGTTCATTTTATATTTTTATTAAAAACTAGCCATCTCAAGGAATACCACAAAATTGGTTTCACAATTTTTGGATCTCGGAAATAGGAGATATGATTTTTGCAAAAAACAGCTCAAACCCTAATTTAAACAAAGGAGAAGGAGAGACTGACAGAGGGGACCCGCGAGTCAACGGACCCCACCTGCCAGCGACCCGAAAGCAGAGACGCGACTTGACCGCCGGAGATCTCGTCGACGGCGAGGTCTCGGCGCTGGCCAAGGGCACCATCGTGCTCTCCACTGCATTCCGCATCGAGCGGTACCCAAAACCCTAACTCTACCGGACTCTAGGCACCTCGCCCTCGCAAATGGCGGCATGGCGATGGTGCGCGGCCATCTCGATGATTTTGCTGGCTAATTGCTCCATGCTGGAGAGCTACATGAGTACTCCAACATTGCTTACTAGATCAAGGCTTGATTCGGCCTAGAATTCAAACTGGAAGATGAACAATACCCCCTCGAGCAAACTGCAGTGATTCCAGACTTAGAAAATTTTCTAAGTGTTGGAAACAGCCCCAAATCTGCCTTGTGGGTCACTTTTGAGCTATTTGTGATCATTTTCATGAGATGGCCATAAAACAACTTTTGTTCCTTATAAAATTTGCTACAACTTTGCTGTAGGAAGTTTTGACATGCAACCATTTTATGAAACACTTTTTAAAAGCCTAAGCAAAAGAGGTCTTTTGGGCCTATTTGTATAAGTATGACTTAAGTGATTATTTTGGAGAAATGATCAACATGAACATTGTTCCCAAGGTTAAGTTAAGCATAGAAAAACTAATTACCAAGGCATAGAGCACAAACACAAGCATGGTTCACTCAAACATAAGCATAGGAAGCCCCTTTAAGCAATTTAAATCACATAATTGCATAGAATGACATGGCTCAAGATAGATGATGATCATGATATGCTTTGAATAGATGATGATGCTCATGCTATGCGCATGATTGATGCAACCATAACACTGGGGTGTTACAGCCCTCCCCCCTTACAAAAATCTCGTCCCGAGATTTGAAAGCTTACTGATTTTCGAAGAATGTTTTGTAAGCTTCTCTTAAATAATCCTCCGTCTCCCAAGTAGCATCTTCTTCCCCGCGGTTACTCCACAACACCTTGTAGAACTTAACCACACGATTACGAGTCTCCCATTCCTTGCGATCAAGAATCGCTACGGGTTTCTCCTCGTACACCAGATCTGATTTCAACTTGATGTCTCGAACTTCCACTCGTTCCTCCGGTACACGAAGGCACTTCTTTAATTGTGATACGTAGAAGACAGGGAAAATTGCCCTAAGCGTAACTGGGAGTTGAACTTTGTACGCCACATTCCCTTTCTTTTCGAGAATCCGATAAGGTCCCACATAACGAGGTGCAAGCTTTCGCTTGACTCCGAACCTTTGTACACCCTTCATCGGAGACACCTTGATATACACATGGTCACCAACTGAAAACTCAATCGGCTTCCTTCTTTTGTCGGCATAACTTTTCTGACGAGCTTGAGCAGCTTCCAGATGTTGCTGGATGGTACGGACTTTCTGCTCTGCTTCGTTCACGAAATCGATGTCATAATACCTTCGTTCTCCGGCTTCTACCCAATTCAACGGGGTTCGACACTTTCGACCGTACAGGGCTTCAAATGGAGCCATCTTGATACTCTCCTGATAACTATTGTTGTAGGAGAACTCAGCTAATGGCAACCACTTAATCCAAGAACCTTTTGAAGAGAGAGCACATGCCCTCAACATGTCTTCTAGGATTTGGTTAACACGTTCAGTTTGACCTGCAGTTTGGGGATGATAAGCAGAGCTACGGACTAAATGAGTACCAATTTGCTCATGCAGACATTCCCAAAAACGAGCAGTGAACTGTGGTCCACGATCTGATATAATTGTTCGAGGCACACCATATTGACGAACAATGTGCTCGAAATACAATTCTGCATATTGATGCGGACGATAGTCAGTTCGAACTGGAATAAATCGAGCAACCTTGGTCAAACGATCTACAATTACCCAGATGGAGTCGTAACCCTTAACAGAAGTTGGGAGTCCACTGATGAAATCCATGCTGACTTCTTCCCATTTCCAACCAGGAATTGACAAGGGTTGAAGCAAACCAGCTTTTATGTGAACAGCCTTCACACGACAACAATTGTCACAACGAGCGACAAAAGCAACGATCTCCTTTTTCATCTTTGTCCACCAAAACAAAGGTTTCAGATCCTGATACATCTTGCTACTACCAGGATGGATAGACAATTTGGATGAATGAGCTTCAGATAAGATCTGATTTCGCAGATCGCGGTCTTTTGGGACCACTAGTCGATCTTTGAACCAAAGAATTCCGTTCTCATCGACTCGGAAATGCTTGGTTTCTTCTTCTTTCATTTTCCTTTTTATATGGTGGATGCCTACATCTGTTTGCTGCAATTCGATGACTCGATTGCGAAGAGTACTCTCCAAAGAAATCTGGTTGAGCACAAGTGGATGCATAAGATGTGACAACAACGGATCTTCCACTTGGATTGAGTGACAGTGCGCTTTACTACTCAAGGCGTCCGCCACCACGTTTGCCTTGCCCGGATGATAGTGCACTTGTAGATTATAATCTTTAATCAACTCAAGCCACCTTCGCTGCCGCATGTTTAGTTCAGGTTGAGTGAAGATATACTTGAGGCTCTTATGATCGGTGTAGATATTACACAGATTACCCAGCAAATAGTGCCTCCAGATTTTCAAAGCATGAACAACTGCCGCCAATTCTAAGTCATAAGTAGGGTAATTGACCTCATGCTTTCGAAGTTGGCGCGAGGCATACGCGATAACGCGACCTTCCTGCATCAACACACAGCCTAAACCAATGCCCGACGCGTCACAAAAGACATCGAAGGGCTTCTCGATATCAGGTTGAGCTAGGACAGGAGCTGATGTCAGCAATGTCCTCAACTTGTAGAATGCCTCTTCACACTCAGGCGTCCACACAAACTTCTCATCCTTCTGAAGCTGCCGGGTCATAGGCTTGGATATTTTTGAGAATTCAGGAATGAATCGACGATAATATCCAGCCAGACCAAGAAAACTCCGAACCTCGTGTACCGAAGTTGGAACTTTCCAATCCAGCACTTCTTGCACCTTAGCCGGATCCACCGATATGCCTTCTTCAGATAAGACATGGCCCAAGAAAGGTACTTTCTTCAGCCAAAACTCGCATTTGCTAAACTTGGCATAAAGCTGATGTTCGCGCAAACGCGACAACACTGTACGCAGGTGCTCTGCATGCTCCTCTTCATTGCAGGAATATACCAAGATATCATCAATGAAGACCACCACAAACTTGTCCAATTCGGGCATGAACACCGAATTCATGAGATACATGAAGTGAGCAGGTGCATTTGTAAGACCGAAGGTGATATGACCACGCCAGTAAGCAAGATGTCACAAGCTCTAAGTCAAGCTACAACTACTCAAGTTTTACCTACACCGACACCAGCCCAAGTCATCGATGGACCGGTTACACGTAGTAGTGCAAAGAAGCTACAACAAGAGGTCCACGCGCTACTTTGTGAGATTCATTTTAACATTAATGAGAATTATATACTACCTAAGTGTTCTACCTTGATTGTACTCAAGTATATAGAAGAAGAGAAGGATGAATCGGACTCTGAAGAACGAACTAGTGCAAGTCCTAGAAGACACGTCAAAAACGGACCAGTGGAAGTCAAAAACGGACCAGTGGAAGTCAAAAACGGACCAGTGCAAAGAAATCTTCATAACTTTTTAATCACAAAAGCTATGAAGGCCCATGAGGACTTGTTGGAAAGCTTGTCGAGTCTACTTTCCAATGAATCTAGTGGCGACCAGTTTTGATACACCATATTGCCTGCAGACCAGAATTAGTACAGACTGCTCAGAAGGTCAACAGTCTGCCGTGACAGAATGTTGGTACAAGTTGCCATGCAAAACTGTACCAATCTACAACGTTTCGAGGTACATGGCATACATTTCTGGAAAGCCCTTCGAGTCTAGTTTCATACCCAAGAAACGGTTCATCATTTGGACTTCCCAATAAAAAGTTATGGTCAATTTATTAGAAACTGCTCTGGAGGCCAACAGTCACGCGAAGCCAGTTCGGGAATCCATTCCGAGGGGTCTTTTCACATTGCCTTCACCTAGAAGCTCTATTTCGTTTTCATACCTATCTAGGAGGATTGTTCCTAGTATAAATATCCCCTACCTCTAAGCTATCAGCAACCTTTGATGATTTGATAAACTACATGATATTGCAGCCGTGCTGCTGAGTGCCTTACTCAACCTTTGTTCTTCCTTGTTCTTCTTGGACTTGTGAAGTGAATCCTCTGGGTTCCACTACTTCGTGCTCTACGGCTTCCGTTCGGCTGCGCCGTATTGTGTGGATTAGCTCCGGATTGTGGTTCTGCGGTCGTTCGGAGATCGAGTCGAAGTCTTCGTGGTTTCGGTGCCTCTCTCCCCGTCGCTTGGTCGCATCCAACCTTTGTCAGGTATAAAGCTAGTTACCCGCTGTTCGCAGCAAGTTATCCTTGTTCTTTTGATCTACTGTCGTGAAGATCGGGCCACCCTCGTACCGATTCATATCGGCAACCTATCAACTGGTATCAAAGCTTTCGTTGTCACGGTAGGTCTCACAATCATCCACATATCTACCTTTAGTTTATCTATCATTTGTTACTGTTTTGTTCATCACCTATAGTCCACTGAAAAAGCCAAAAAAAATCCTAGAGCCCTTTGACGGTACTATTATCTTGTGTTTTGTGTTCATCAAGTTGCTAGTCACCCTCTTTACATATATTGTGTTGTGTTTCATTTGCTATCCGCACCCCTGTTAGTATAAAAAAAGGGTTAAAAAAGTAAAAAAAACAGAGAAAAGAAAAGAGAAAGAACAGGAAAAGTAGAAGAAGAGGAAAGGGGTTGTATTACGGTTTACTCATTGAAAATTCAGTTCACACATTCAGATTCTTGGTGATTTATATACCAGCAACATTACATCTTGTGAGCACATCAAATCACTTGATTTTCAGTACCGTAGCCTCCCTTGTTTAGCCACCTATAGCTCCACCTAAAACTGAAACCGGGACTTTCGACTCGTAATCCTTGCGACCTCGGAATCACTTCTGTTGAGCTGCTACACTAGCACAATTCACTGTCCTTGAGAACAGGAAAGAGTATTGGTAAGTAAGAGGTGAGATTGTGTGATTCCACAAATTTACCCATTCCACTATATCTTGCATAAGTGCTAACATGCCAGGATCCAATTCGAGCGTTCGTGGTGGTCGATATGGAGAAAAAAAACATCAGTTTCGCGGGCTGAGTTACGCCAACTACAAAACTCACTAGTGGAGGCAATGGAGAAGATGTTTGATGAACGTCTTCCTGTGGTGCGCGGTCGGGCTAAACAACATAGCTCAGTCAACTCTCGTCGTGGTCTCTTTGGCCACAGTGGACAACATGGAGGAGGTGCTCATGGGCATAGCATTCGCCCCCGTGTGCTCATTGATGATGAAGATTACTATGTGTCTCCCAAAAGAAAAATTCAGCAAGAGTGCCACCAACCAAAATTGAGTGAGAGAAATCAAAAGGAAAAGATGAGACATTCCACCATACGTGAGAAAGAGTGGCACCAACCAAAATTCAGTGAGAGAATTCAAAATAAGAAGATGAGAGATTCCACAATATTTGAGGAGAGCCACAAAACTCTATGTGAGAGTGATCTACAAAAATTGAGAGAAAAAAGAGATGAATCATGTGAGGAATTATTTACTTCTGACATCATAATACCTTCTATTCTTGTTCCTTTTGTGATGCAGGTTCATGAAGAAAATGATGTTGTGAATTATGATCAGCCCCCAATCTTCGATGAGGAAGAACAAGTGATTGTCAATAACAACGATACACATGCATATGTGGCTTCACAAGATGTTGAAGTAATTGTGCATCAAAACCTATGTGAGAATGAGAGCCACCTTGCCAAAATGAGAGAGAGTGAAAACAAAGGAGAGTTGAGTGACTCCACCCACTATAAGGTTGAGAGTGTCAACAATGAGAGTGTGAGGGATACACTACAGAAAAATAGATATTTAGAATGCAGGCCAAGTGAGGATATCTTTGAAACTAACACTCTCATCTCTACTTCTAGTTTTGTCTTTCTAAATGTACAGGTTGGTGATGAGAATAGAGAAGAGATGGATGCTAAAGACAACACCATACTTGTTGAGAGAAATGAGAAGGTAGCCATTCAACTAAACCCATTGTGTGTTGCCCAAAACCTGAACCATGACATGGATAACGGTAAGAATTCAGAGGTGCAGTCCTTGGTACTTGAACCACCAAAAAGTCTAAAAGTCATTGAAAATAAATCAGATTTGAGTTTGCAAAATAAAAAGGCAAGTAATTATGATAATACATATGGTTCAAATGGGATTAACCATACACGAAATATTTGCACTGATTTGATTATTTCACATGTTCACCCGTGTGCTGAAATTTTGCAAGTTGATAACCAAAGTTCAATGATACATGATCTTTTCTATGGTTTGATATGGTTCATATACATGATGATTTGCATTCATATGTGTGATACGATGCATTATGTTTCAATGCTCATACATCTTAGAGATGGCTGCACATTTCTCAACCCTTTAGTTAATTCATCAAAACCATCTAAGATCAACAATGAAGGTAAAAATTCAGAGATTCAAACCTTGGTACATGTAGAATCATTGGATTTAAAATACATGAAAAATAAATCAAACCTGAATGTTCAACACATATTGAGTATTTGTGATATCACTGTTTCAGCAATAAAACATAACCAAAACATTTGTGCTGATTTGACTGGAACTCATGTTGATGCAAGTGCTGAGTTTCTTTTTGATGAGAGTCTTTGTGCCTTGAATGATCCCTGCAACACTTCATATGACAACAAACAACACCTCATCCAGTCGGTTACTTGTGTTGATTTGTTTACAAGGATATCTCCTCTTGAATGTTTGTGTTATACTATGCTTAACATGCCTATCAATATTGAACAAATGCTTGAGAAAATTTCTAACATAACATCTTTGAGTTCAATGAATACTACTCATAGCTTCCAGTTTACATTTGTCTTGATTGCAGAACATATTGTAGATACCTTCCAGGTTCATGCAATTTGTGTAACATATAACAAGCTTGCTGATTTAGACTCAAAAATGTTGAGATATAAACAAAGTGAGAAATCTTTTAAGATGCAACAAATGCTTGGTGCTTATGGTTTCGATCAATTCATATTGTCAGCATGTTTGCACCATCCACTTAAAGTTAGAAATCTTGTGCAAAGCAAAGCCTATACACTGAAAAGTTGTTCATCCACAACTTGGAGCATTGAGTTTAAAAATTATACTTCTAAACCCTTGAATAAATTTTGCTGCCACAATAATTATTGGAATAACATTAGTTCTCAACATCCATTTGATGAAATGTTTGACCTTCTAAAGATAAAACATGATAACATGAATCAAATGATTGGATTGGAAGAAATTTTTGTGCTCCCATCCTCTAAACTGTTTGCAGGTTCACCAAAGTTGAGAGAATATTTCTTATATGGAAAAGGAAATAATGCAAAAATAATTTATAATGGAACAAATAAACAAAACAAAAGAAATGATTATTGGAATTATCAAGGAAATCCACCCTCTATTTTGTCTGAGCTGTTTTCAGGCAAACAAAAGTCGTGGACGACTTTTCTTGAAGGGAGGGAGGATGATGAGACCATACCAAGGCAATCAACATTCAAGCATCCACTCAAGGTGAAAGCTAAACTTAATTCCAAATCATTTAGGTTTCCACATACAAGGCTACTACTTGGTTTATATAATTATAGATTCAAACACCTTGCTATCATGGAACAAGAAGATTGCGATGTTATCACAACATTACAAACCGATGTCCTAGCACAACTCTTTGGATCAGAAGAATTAGAGTCGAGGACGACTCCTTTTCAAGAAGGGGAGGATGATATGACCACGCCAGTAAGCAAGATGTCACAAGCTCTAAGTCAAGCTACAACTACTCAAGTTTTACCTACACCGACACCAGCCCAAGTCATCGATGGACCGGTTACACGTAGTCGTGCAAAGAAGCTACAACAAGAGGTCCACGCGCTACTTTGTGAGATTCATTTTAACATTAATGAGAATTATATACTACCTAAGTGTTCTACCTTGATTGTACTCAAGTATATAGAAGAAGAGAAGGATGAATCGGACTCTGAAGAACGAACTAGTGCAAGTCCAAGAAGACACGTCAAAAACGGACCAGTGGAAGTCAAAAACGGACCAGTGGAAGTCAAAAACGGACCAGTGCAAAGAAATCTTCATAACTTTTTAATCACAAAAGCTATGAAGGCCCATGAGGACTTGTTGGAAAGCTTGTCGAGTCTACTTTCCAATGAATCTAGTGGCGACCAGTTTTGATACACCATATTGCCTGCAGACCAGAATTAGTACAGACTGCTCAGAAGGTCAACAGTCTGCCGTGACAGAATGTTGGTACAAGTTGCCATGCAAAACTGTACCAATATACAACGTTTCGAGGTACATGGCATACATTTCTGGAAAGCCCTTCGAGTCTAGTTTCATACCCAAGAAACGGTTCATCATTTGGACTTCCCAATAAAAAGTTATGGTCAGTTTATTAGAAACTGCTCTGGAGGCCAACAGTCACGCGAAGCCAGTTCGGGAATCCATTCCGAGGGGTCCTTTCACATTGCCTTCACCTAGAAGCTCTATTTCGTTTTCATACCTATCTAGGAGGGTTGTTTCTAGTATAAATATCCCCTACCTCTAAGCTATCAGCAACCTTTGATGATTTGATAAACTACATGATATTGCAGCCGTGCTGCTGAGTGCCTTACTCAACCTTTGTTCTTTCTTGTTCTTCTTGGACTTGTGAAGTGAATCCTCTGGGTTCCACTACTTCATGCTCTACGGCTTCCGTTCGGCTGCGCCGTATTGTGTGGATTAGCTCTGGATTGTGGTTCTGCGGTCGTTCGGAGATCGAGTCGAAGTCTTCGTGGTTTCGGTGCCTCTCTCCCCGTCGCTTGGTCGCATCCAACCTTTGTCAGGTATAAAGCTAGTTACCCGCTGTTCGCAGCAAGTTATCCTTGTTCTTTTGATCTACTGTCGTGAAGATCGGGCCACCCTCGTACCGATTCATATCGGCAACCTATCAGAAGGACATGACGAGATAGGACGGATAAGACCCTTCTTCAACAACTCATTTAGTTGGGTCTTAAGCTCAGCTAATTCGTTGGGTGGCATTCTATAAGGTCTTCTAGAGATAGGAGCGGTACCGGGAATCAATTCAATTTTGAACTCCACATCCCGATCCGGAGGAAGCCCGGGTAAATCATCAGGAAACACGTCCGGGAACTCACACACCACCGGAATGTCCTGAATAGCCTTAGATGTAACTGCATTCACAGTGCTACGGATTTGAATATCACGAGGAAGTTGCACTAGAAATGCCTCCTTGGTATTCGGGTCTTTCAACATCACTACACGAGTGGTGGTGTCGATAAGAACTCCGTTGCCACTCATCCACTTCATCCCCAGAATTACATCTATGCCCACACTGGGTAGAACAACCAAATCAGCAAGAAACTGACGGCCTCCTATTTCCAGAGTTGCCCCCAAAACCACTTGATTGGTGGAAATATCATTTCCCGCAGCACTAATACAATAACTACCCTTATCAAGTGTAATTGCCTTGAGATTATGCTTAGACACAAATTCAGAACTCACAAAAGAATGCGATGCTCCTGAATCAAAAAGCACAAGCGCGTCATGTTGATTGACCAGAAACTTACCAGCCGTAACTACCTCACCAGCAGGGATTACTTCTACAGCGGTGTAGTGAACACGCCCCTGACGGACGTTCCCCTGGTTGACCTTCTTTGGCGGGTAAGGACAGTTGCTCTGCCAATGCCCGGTCTGATTGCAGTTCCAGCACGGACGGTTGGCAGGTGGAGTCTTGGCATAGTTGGGACCCGTGTTGCCCCTACGAAGAGCAATAGAGTACCCCTTGCGAAAACCCGTCTTGACCTGATTCTTCTTCATCGGAGGGCGGTACCGCTGGTTAGGCGTTGGAGCGCGGAACGGGGGCTTAGCTGCCATTGGAGCCTTGGACTGAGATGACCCTGTCCCGGCCTCAAAAGCCCTCTTGCGAGTCTTGGTCATAGTGTACACAGTGTTATAGTTCTCTTGAGTGAGAGCATCACTGACAAACTCATTGAAAGTTGCACACTTAGTGCGGCCCATAGTCTTCAGCAACTTGGGGCCCAAACCCCGCTTGAAACTAGCAATCTTTTTCGTCTCCGTGTTCACAAACTCAGGAGCATATCTCGACAAATGATTGAAAGCATGCAAATACTCCTTCAAAGTCTTGTTGCCCTGAGTTAACTGCATGAACTCGGTATGTTTCATCTCCATAACACCAGGAGGAATGAAATGCCCTTTAAAAGCATCACGAAACAGATTCCAGTCAAGCACAGTGTCGGCTGGAAGAGCTTCCCGATACTGATTCCACCAGATGCCTGCTGGACCCTGCAGTTGACGAGTTGCATACTCTGCCTTCAAACCTTCAGTCAACCGAAGCAAGCGGAACTTTTGTTCCACCGTGTTCAGCCATTCTTCAGCTTGAAGGGGTTCTTCAGCTTCTCTGAAAGATGGGGGCTTTGTATCCATGAAGTCCTTGAAGCTACTGTACTGGTTAGGAGCTGGCCCTTCATGCGCATTACGACCACCCTGATTCACCATCCGATTGATGGTCTCAGTGAGCATCCTCTGATTGTCCACCATCATTTGCATTAACTCAGCAGGGTTGGGTGGTGGAGGAGGAGGTGGTGGATTCATGTTTGCACGCTGTTCCGCACCTCGGGTGCCACGAGACATCTGAAAAGACACAGTCAGTGAGCATTGATGATGACAAGATTTGCCGCAGAAGAACTTATATTTATGCCTGAAAGTATTCGAGAGAATAGCTTTTCAGAAAAGGCACAATAATTTAATTCCACAAAACAACATCACCAATCCACACATGACAAAGATATCCGCAAAATGCACCTCAACGGGAAACGTCGTCATATCATAACAAACATGTTAAGATTGCACATTGGGTCCATAAAGTTATTACACCATCACAGTACATGCCATGAGTCAAGGTCAAGGTTCCATATTACAACATGGTTACAAAAGCATCACTGCTAACTGCCAGACTACAAAAGGTCCTCACAAGACACTACCCCCTACTCCCTACACTCCAGGCTCGTCGTCCGAGTCATCGTCGAAGATCGCCTCTCCATCCTCGTCGCTAACCGGCTCAAGCTCCTCGTCCTCCACGTCCTCGTGCAAAGGTGGTGCAGCCACTGCTGGTCCATCGACCTCCATACCATCATCATCGGCCACAATCACCTGAGGTCCCACCTCTAGATACACGGGTATAGGGCGAGGAATAGGGTGTAGCAAGTTGTTGAGACGGTGAATCTCCACAAGACCAGCCTCAATCTGATCCTGCAGATAGTTCTCCCGCTCAAGAGACTGAACTCGGTGCATCTCCCATGCTCTACGCCTGTTCTCCGACACGCGGAGTGCAGTGTCCCTCTCACGAGTGATCTGCACCAAGAGCTCCTGAACTGTCTCCTTCTCTATAGCTAACTGACTCATCTGATCCTGCTTATGATCTCTCTCTCTAATGGCTTTCACCCACTGCTGCCTACGGTACTCCGCAATGTCTTCCCAGTCATTGCGTTCCTTCTGAGCTTGCTCCAGGAGTCTAACTTGCTTGCGAAACTTGCGAGCACGCTTTTCAGCCTTCCGTTGCATCTCCTGAGCCTGGCGAACAGCCACCATCACCTGTGCATAGGTGTTCTCTCGCTGACTGATCAGCTTGAGTACAGCCATCATAGCACTCATAGCAGGACTAGAACTCTCAGCTCTCTCTCCCCCGCCTCGAACCAACGCATAACCATCAGGCTGTTTCCACTCCGCTGCTGCTGGGTCAGCACGGGGAATGGAGGCCGCTGGTCCTCCCGTCAGGTCATCACCACACCTCTGACAGATATCGAGCAGGATAGTCTGAGCTGCAACCTGAGCTGCCTCCCAAGGAGTCTGCCCATCTGAGCTACAAGTCCATCCTGTCCATGCAGGCTTGTCCCCACGTGGAGGGACAACTCCCTGCACAGCAAACCACTGTATCCCTCCTGTGCTCTCCAACTCCCACCAGGAATACTGAGGTGGCTCAGTATACCCGACAGACTAAAGCACTCTCCAGAGCAAAGTAGGAGTGCCAAACTCGCTCAAGAAAGTGTCACTGGGACGAGGTGAAGCGGGTGCGTCCATCTGGAGAAAGGAATACGAATACCATGGGTAAAAGAGGACGACATTGTAAGGGAAGGAGTAGACAGAATGTAAGTATGAATGCGACATGATGCATGCACGAACCGTACGTCCTCACAAACTTAGAAGATTAATATTCTAACGGATATACGGTGGCATACATTCGTCTCTCGATACGATAACTATCGATTTACACGTGCACTGTTAGAGTACCTGCAGAAAACTTCATTTCAGCCCAACAGTTCCCCAAAATATCACTCAAGAAAGCAGTAAACTAAGTGCACATTGCTTGGACATGCCCAACATGCACAAACAATGACACCACAGCTACCCGAGAATTTAAATGCTCCCCAATTAAGTTTTTTTCGTGGTTCCATGGTTTTGACATGTAACCACTCCAGAAAACCACCGCGAACACTCCCCTAGACCGCCGTTTGGACGATCATGCTCTCACAACTCACGCTTACCAGAGCGTAGGTGCGACGTTGCATAAATTAAATCTAGCGACATATGTGGCTAATTCACATATGAAGGCTACCTCCACCATTAGACCACAAGGTAGCATAGTGCGGTCATCACACATCCATACCTGAGTACTGCCGGAGATGCATAAATAAAACCCCCCAAGTCAGTACTTAATTAGCCACCTATAGTCCTTATGTGGGCAAGGAGGATTCGACCACTGGCATAACTTAATTATTGATTTACACCATTTTATTTAAAAACTCTTTTGTTTTTAAATACACAAACGCTGCATTTATAATGCTGAACTTGCTCCGATGCCAGCTGTCACAGAACC